>NC_054754.1:25708329-25813329 GCF_018143015.1 Lytechinus variegatus
ATTATTGAAAATCATGTAAAATTGTTCACGAATATGAATTTCCTTTTAGGGAAAACCCAAACTTAGACCAGAAAAGAAAGCCATTTTGTAGCGTGAATCATTTAATTGAACTTCCCTTTATTATTCTGACTTTTACTGTTTTCACTTCACGCAATAATTACATGAAAATAAACTCCAAGGAAGCATGTTAAACAGAGTAAAAGACGAGATTAATGCCACGTCTTTGCCCTTATTACAAATGCAAAGGCCGAATCGTAATTAAATGTCCAATCTCTGTACGTTCCGCCTTGCGTCACCATGACGACCAAAATATGCTTAATCGAGAATACATGCATGGTAAAGAATTAGTTAGAAGAATTAAGCAAGAAAAATAAATCACGAATTTTAGAATTACAGATGAAGGTATTTGTCGATTT
The DNA here is from genome assembly GCF_018143015.1 of Lytechinus variegatus. Classification (NCBI taxonomy): domain Eukaryota; kingdom Metazoa; phylum Echinodermata; class Echinoidea; order Temnopleuroida; family Toxopneustidae; genus Lytechinus; species Lytechinus variegatus. The sequence goes on from NC_054754.1 coordinate 25,708,746, forward strand.
TCATTTTCATCCCTAATACTCGTATATCGGCAAGCTCAAAATGCAATTAGGATATTGAGATACATTAGAGCGTATAGCGAAGTCACATTTCATTTAAGGAACATCATTGTATAAAACAAATTTAGTTTCAAAGGTCTATAAAGTGTAAAGATTCTATTTCTATCGGTAAAAAAATCTATAAGATCGATCATGAAAAATCACAAGAGTAAAAATTGAATAAGAATTTGTTGTTTTTTTCTCAACACATACTGTCCATTTTTATTCCAGTATACTACAAAGATGAATGTACGACATATTGATATGAAACATATGTATCGGACAACTTCTCTTCACTTTAAAACGCTTTTAAAAATCTTTTACAACACTATTTTTCAAATAACATTTATAGTATTATTCACTGTTCACACGTATTTCTTTTATGTAAAAATACCAAAGATTTGAAGGAATCAGTCTCGACTAGCACTTTTGCTACCTTCTGGTTCCTTCTTGCAAACAACATTCAACCATATACGCATCTTTTTGTTAGATTATCAATATTAGAAACTGTGACTGGGATCTTTAAAAAATTTAAAACATTAGTTTTAGGTTTATACACGCACGTCACAGTTTATGTATTCAGAATTATCGTTTGTATTCTCATTTTATCCTTTATAATGTTAGCAATTACATCTTTATACTAGAATAGTTACATTTGTGCTGTGATGTTAACACATTGTTATCGTTATTGTTGTTAAGTAAATAAATAAACTGAACCTCAAACTCATTTACTATATGAACAGCAGTTGTTTTGCGGCTTGAACAATCATGAATTTATTGAATATTACCACTTTAACTTTGTTTTCTTTAAGATTTTAAACACTTGTATATACTGTTCAACACCTGTTTTAAATTTCACGTGGCAAACAGAGTTGTATAAACTACTTAAACATCGTTGTTTTGCTTTTTGTTCTTTACTGACTTCATGTTTAATCAAGGATAAACCGAAATATCCTTGTGATAATATTAATACAAGTTTAACGTTGGTGAATTTGTTTATAATATTTGCACAATATGCAATATACAAATTCCATGTCATGTATAAGATGCAGGGAAGAGCTTTTAATGTACATTCAATTTGGTATGAGTTAAAGAATAAGATATTTTCAAATGTAAAATGGCAATTTAAATTCAATGCTCATTTAATCCAAGATGTTCAAAGAGCTTTAACCTGATAGATAAACTGCATTCCACCTTCATTTTATTTTAGATTAATTAATTGATAATTACTAAATGTGAATTTGTAACTTCTTTTGCATATATTCTCACGCAGTGTGTCTCAAAAGAAATTGTTATGAGAAAAGAATATGAAGAATAAAGTACCTCTGAACGAGGAAATGAAAAAAATATATTGATACACCAATAAACATTGAATTGTGAATTCCCATGGAAACATCTTCTTCCTTCCTTTAATGCATGCATATTGCAAAACGTGTAAAAATACAATTAGTTTTGCATGTGAAAATAGCGAGTGCTGAAACAGTTTCCCAGACGAAGTAGTTGTCATATCCACGGCGGCTTTTGATGTGTTCGGTAAAACACAACTTAATTAACTTACGATGCATTTTGTACGTCGCAGACATATTATTACCATTACATACCCAATTTAGCATTTTATATTTATCTAATTTCTGTTGACATTCCGCAAGCTTCCGTTCTGAGGAGGGTGACGAGTCTGAAATTAAAATAGCGAGTAATTTGACTGCAGAATCACAAATTGCCTAAATTGGATTTAGATCATTAATGCTCAGATGCTTTCTATTGCTAGAGTAACTTCGTTTATGAACAAGATAAACCGAAATGTAAATGATCGGTATTGGTCGACATGAGAGGGAAAAACTTACATTATCGATATACCTGTGTATTCAGATGTCTGCTTATTAATAAGTATAAAAATATTGTGTTTAAAGAGTAGGAAGGAGAATCCTCACGTTAATATTGTCGAGATGGTTTTCAAAGGATGCAATTGGAATGCCAGATCGCACCTACCGTGACATCCTCCCCCAAAGAAATAGCAGATCTTTCTAAAATTATAAGACTCGTGAGTTTATTCGCGACCCTAAATCTTTCTGGCTGCATTCTATCATCCTTCTATCATTGCATCATTGTTGAACATTGCAGTAAATTTTAAATTGGGGGTATTAGACATTTTTTGCAATGAGTCTTTAACGAACATTAAACAAGAAGCATGTGATATGAATTCTTTCCCGCGAAAACCTAGATAACAGAAGAGACTGATCAACCAATGTCTCTGGCATATACGCATGCTTTTTAACATTACACATCCCTTTGAATGGATTTTGTTAAGAACGATTTAATATTCCACATTGGAAATTTTCCCTTACCTTATTCTATTCTCATTTCGTTGTAAATAAAGTCCGTCTGAGCATGATTTTCGTCTGTGGAGCGGTGCAGGAGGTAGTCCAAAAGTGATAGATTCCATGTTAAACCCCCAAGACCAACGAATTTATGCGGCGACATACAGAACGAACGCCATGTCCGTCAGTGACTATAGTCCTACAATGTCTTGATGGCTCCCAATTTGGGGCTTGCTCAAGTAATCAAGTGGCCATATAAGAAAGGAAGGACCTTGCCGCAACGCAGTTGCTTTCTTATTAAGTGTTTCTTCGACCAAGCCCTGTCAACCTTGGTCGCGTCACAATCTGAGATTATTAATACAGGCGCTCAATGATTTAGAAAGATGATGGGGGAGAGAAGAAGAGGTAGGCAAATAAGATAAGGAGTTTGGAGGAGTGAAGAGGATGCAGATGGAGCGGGAGGAGGGCAGTGAGTCAAGTGAATAAAGGGGCGGCAGTAACAACCAAATGGACCAGCGACATTCAAGCCCGCATCCCCCATTCAAGAGGTTGATTGAACAGCGGGTACACTCTAAGAAAGAATGGGCCAACTCTGCTTCTTAAAAGGTACAGCCCAGTGTCACACTGGAAAAGCTACTCCCACCATATCTTTATAGTACAAATAAGACCTTTCAGACCACAGGGGTGCAATATTGCACCTGTATACATACTGTACAGGTAAACGGGATGTGACACTGGATTTTATTTTTTTTGTTTTGGAGTGTAAAGGGGTACAGAAGAAAGAGGCTTATGCATTATCTTCAAAAGATTGTTTATTCTACATTTCTGTATTATTTCCATGTAATATATTGTTTTCAGCTCATTCCTAGGTTAGGAAAGGGGGCATGAACCTCTGCCCATCCTTTCGCTACGCCACTGGATGGGCAGGGCAAAGGGATTCTCATCCTAGTATCTCTTTACATTGTCATCATGAAGGATGAAATCTCGTCGGTATTATCTTGCCTATGGGCTTTAAGAGATGGGTTGAGTCTGCTTTCAGGGATATTAATCGAGTTTTGTGTTCTGTTGGGAGAGCGTGATGAAGGAGCGTGTATATGTCATAGCTGATTGAGGCTACTATTCACGCTTCGGAGACCACTTCTCTACCGGTCTAAAATGACCGCTGTAGGCACGATAGACCGGAGCGTGCATGCGAGGTAATACGATACCACAGAAGTGGATAGCAATCAATTTGATGATTAATTCTCATTTGATATTAATTTTGCGTGCATAATGGTGCAGGTACAAATGTTGGGTGAATAGAAAATAGGAAACATGCCGTAAACCACCAGTGTTAGATCAAATATAGCTGATGATAATGAATACTGCGAAAGCGCGTTGAACCAGAGAAAACATGACCGTTTAAAATTTCTGCAAGGAATAATTGTTTATACGACATTAACGATTGAAAAATAGCTATTGTGTCTTCAAGGTATCATCAAATGCAGAAAAAGAGGAAATACTAATGGAGGGCAATCAGGGGACGGCTGAAAACAAACAGAGTATCAGAGTAACACACTTTATCCCCCCCCCCCCCGTTTTGAGGCTTCCATTTAGGAAGATAGCTGTCTACTATACAGGAGCGAATTGCAATGTATGTACATCTCTTCTTTCTCAGAGTACGGGGGATCCATGTTTCTACCCTTTGATGTCATGAAGATGTCTCAGCCTTTAATATGCTTCAACAGTTTAACCTTATAAATACGCCCACAAGTCTGAATATTTCTACAGTTTGAAACAAGAAAAATCTAACGATGCATATTCCCAGCAAAGCGAAAGACAGACCACAATATTCATAGCCGCAAATACAAGCCGCATTGTGGTACATGTAGGTGCTAAGGGATTCTTGTTGAAGAAATAAGACATATAATAAAAAGGAGAGGTACCCATCTATCAATTGCCAAATCATTAACGCTGACAGTTTTGATAAAACAAGCGTAATACCGATAAAGGTTTTTATATCACATCTAAATATAATCTACTTCGCATATTTCAAAATGATGGGTATATTTGTAATACTAGTTATATCATTGTTTAAGGTCTTTATGATTACAGTTCAGGCCTAATAATCACTCCATGAGGTTTTATTTATAGTCCATGGTATACTAATCAAAATAAAAGTACGATCTATAACAATCCTTAAAATTTGTAATAAAGTATCTTATAAACTAAGTCTGAAAATGGGTGCTGCTTCTAAGCATGCTACCAACATGCACAGGTGTGCAGAAATTAGAATATTTACAATACATTCACGGCTTTGTTACCACTGACCTGCCTCCAATATCCAATGAAAGTATAGATAATATCATAATAGTGATTGGTGATCACCTAATATAATAATAATATAAGATATTTATATTGCGCACATTTCCACCTTGTTAGGTGCTCAAGGCGCTCCTACATTACCCGGCTAAGCTAGGCGTTCATAGCGCACACAGCTTCTCAAGGAATTACTTCCTACCGGTACCCATTTACCTCACCTGGGTCGAGTGCAGCACATCGTGGATCAGTTTCTTGCTGAAGGAAATTACGCCATGGCTGGGATTCGAACCCACGACCCTCTGTTTCAAAGTCCGAAGACTAATCCACTGGGCCACAACGCTCAATATAGGTGATGTCAACATTCACTTTCATTATTCAATATCTTTATAAATGGTGTCAGTTAACAACTTGGTACATTTTAAAATCCATTGATTATCTTACTTATTAAAGTCAATTAAACCAACAAATTACTGCGAAAAAAATGTTAATACAACGCTCGTGTAATCGCCAGTAAATCGTACGCTATTCAGTCAATTCAGTCAATACTGTGCACTGTAGGTCAATATTTGATCAGGCTCGCCCTCCTACACACTTATCTTTTATGTTCGTAATACGCTATACACATACACACACACACCCTCTCGAGCGATCGTTCACGCACGGGACGCACCACGAAGCACCACGTGACCAAAGTACGATGTATTTGGAGGCGCCAAAATCAGAAAGCAGAAGTTGAGTTGCATGCGTGTTATAATATATATAATATTGTTCAAGGGGCAGGTCAATCTTATAGTTAGAGGTTAGTAACAAAATAATGAAAGGAAAGAGAAAACATTTTACTGCGAGTAATCTGATCTGTTTCATCTACCTTTACTGCTACTACTTATTCTTCTAATCTCTCCTTTTTGTCTACCACCGATAGTGTCAATGTTAACGTTAATGATAATTTGATTTGATTAAGTTATTCAACAAGCATAAACACGTAAAATCATAAGACATGCAGTCAACATGGATCATATTCAGCTTCAAGTGGTACCCCAATGATAATTGACTTCCTTTCGTTGTTAATTCAATATATTTATATCACAATGATAACGGTAACACATATAACCATAATATTAAAGATAAAAAAATAATAAGAGTTATTAGATAAATACAATGTTTTGTTGAATGTGCAATTTCAAACAGGGATTTGTAAATATCGATTCTTTGTTTTTGTGTGTGTACATTTTCTGTTTTAGAATATTACACAAGATAATACAGGCCTATTATTGATGCAATCAGAATAGCTGATCTTAGAACGTCGTTCTCATATCACTACTTTCTTTTATTTTCCCTTTTCTCAAATACCCATCTGCTCATCATAACATTGTTTTGCTACCCTCATCACAATTTTTCATATAACATATATATTTCGCAGATGTTTTAAAGATACCATACATCCTAATTTTTTCCCTGACCTTAAGCCTTTGATCTACCGCTATACCGTGCTTAATGGCACGCTTCGGCTTTCACATGTCACTGCGTAAGTGTATTCCTCAGTCTGGTCTATTTTGAAAGATGTCACATGAAAAATACACACATTAGTATAAAGATGTATCTGACCTATAGCTAGATAAAATATAGACAAGAACGATAGTGCCGTTTTTCTTACGTGGATCCTGCTGTATTTCACCTCGTGAAAATACCCATGTAACATTAAGTTTTCAATTTCACAAGGAGAGGGGGAGCGCGATGATATTTTTTAAGTCGTGAAAAAACAGGAGAAAAGAAAAGCGGAAGGAAATGGGGAAAGAAGTAAGAAAGACAATCAAAAAGAGAGATCTGGATCTTGATTATCCGATGTGGCATATTACCCTTGTTACTGTATACGATTGAGAAAAACCCGTCACATTTGTGTCGTCTCCTCATCGCATAGTGTCAGCTTGACATGGGACATTGCCTTATTTATGATAATTGATTTTATATATAGTTCAGCCCAATCGAAGGTTTTAGATAGACAGATAATTACATCCCCCATTGTCTATGGGAGTGCCGACTTCTGTGATATTGTGACTATCATGTCTCCAAGCTGCATCCGTAATTCCTTTGTCGCATTGATCTCAGATGCATTTTCTCAAGTTGCTTGTCTTTGCCAATGTACCGAATAGAGATATCTACACTAATTGTCACGGCTCTCTACCAATTAACAAACTTAAACTTATATGTGTGGGCCTGCAGGGAATGGGCCAGTTCACTCGCTCACATCAGTTTGTTCTCAACCATACTTCTACCCGTACCTATTTCAATTTCAAATGTATACACGCCTCCATGGACTACTTGATATATGCGTCACTGTAGGCACGATTGATATACAAGTGGCCTCAAGTGCCTTTAGTTCCTATTCCAGGTCAAAGCCAGGAAACTCCGTTTCCTGCGTGTGGGACTAGGCATATCAACAAGTGGGTCGATAACACGGACTGTGGTTGAAAGAACGTTAGGTAGGAAGGTTAATTGATTAAAAAGAGAAATTCACTTAAAGTATGTTCTCGGTCAAGGTTTCCATGGTCCATTTTATGTGTAAATGTCGGGAAGTTACGTTGTAATTGTTTTGTGATGCGCCTTCAAGACATGAGCGAGTACCACCAAATTTAGTAAATAAATTGAAATAATCACAGCGTTCTTACAAAAAAAAATCGTGGACAAAATAGGAAGGTATAAACGATTCTATAAAAAGAATACAGATAGATTATCAAATGAACATTAGCCTCTTATATCGTAAATGTGAATGACATATTCATAACACTTGAACAGAAAAAAAAATCATATTGACTTTCGAGGGTTATGTGTTTTTAGTTTACGATCAGCTTTACCATGATCAAATTATTACATGAACACGATGAACATATCAATTACTTTAATGACAGTTCTCACGAGTTTCAGTTTTCAATGAGTGCTCATAATTTTGCTGATACATTAATCATTGGTGGTCAAAATTATTTTGTAATTCATGTTTTATTGATCCTTTTCATCAAAATAAACATAGCAAATCCAAGATATAACGGATCACATATTAAAATTCAGATGACGTTGGCATGTAAAATAACATAATTAACATACAAAATAGTGTAACATAAGAAAACACCTGTTTGTTTACAACAACAACAACAACAACAACAATGTCAGGTGCTTGGCCTATACAGATCATAACAAAGCAGCATTCTTCATGCCTTTATCGCATCTTTATGGTATTCAAAATGATAGCCCACTTGCCATGTTTTTCTAATTTGTTTTTCCTTTGTGCTATAGTATGTTCAACAGTTTCAAAAGTGGGGGAGAGTACTTTTTGATTCGTCACATCGACCTCAAAAAAACATATAGTTTACCTGACAGAAGCAAAAAGTTTAATATAAATATATTTCTGGGAATTTGGGACTTACAAATACCAAAAAGAACAATTATCTTTCTGAGAGCGAATCGTGAAGATCTAGTGAAGCAAAAAATGTATCGACATTATTCCAAAATTGGTTGACGAGGCAAGAAAGAAAAGGATGCATTTTTCACAAATAATTTAAGATTCCAGACATACCATCTTACACCTAAAATATGCCTACAATTATACATTAATTAAATCCGTAACAGCCCTTGCGTGAGTAATGTTACACAATTTCCGAATACTCAAACTAAAGATATCGTATATTCAACCAGCCTTTGTTTAAGAATGAGAAATATGTATACCATTGAATTATTTCTTCCATTATTATGAATATCAAAACGAATCGCATCACATCCCACTACCAGTCTATCAGTGGAAAACAATCATTTCAGAATGTGGTGCCATAACATTTGCTCAGATGACAATTGCTCGTAAGGAACACAGTTGTGCATTACACAACCTCTAACCTCGAAAACTAAATATACCCTATTGTTAATCTTGCCATTATTCTGAAACCAAAAACTCTATTACAATCTTTACGCTAACCCTACATGCCATCTGAGATATTAAGACCGGAGCGAATGTCGCAGGAATATAATATCGCGTCACCCAGAAAGCTATTATGTTTGCCGCACATTCGGATACAAAAGATGGGGAAAAAGCATAAGTGATATTACAATGTCATATCATACAGACATTCAGACCATTATCATGTTAGGCATTAACAATTATGATGGGGGAATGCAAGAATATGGCACTTACCTGGATTACGTAAAGCAAGATTGATGGGTGAAGATCAAAGAGTGAACGCATGGAAACAAAAACAAAATAGAGAGAAAAAGAAGCAAAAATTATTGTCAGTAAAAAACCCAAAAAATACAATGAAATTCATATCATCATATATGTTATGAAAAAGAAAACATCGGTCTACTTTACAAAAAAAAATATATATTTTTATTACTAAAGTTCTTGGAGGAGGGAAGACTTTTAGATGAAAAAGTTGGATCAGTCTTAATAAGATTTTTTCAGCAAAAATACATTGAAAGGATTTAAACACACCTATAAAATAAAAGAGAGTCGTCAAATACCTAACAAAAAATAGGTTCACAGAAATTCTTGATGTCCAATGTTACCTCTTCTTGAGAATGAAAATATTGTGCCCTTTTATTCAAGAGGACATGCTGTGTATATATACTTTTAAAAACATTGGGTAAAAGTGCTCCATGAGGGTAATTATGTGTCCAACCAACATTGGGCATTTCTTTTGGGCATTGTTATTTATCCAGTGTGATGAATTTTTGGCCTATTCTAAAGTATTTGCTGCTTATTTATTTAAAGTTACAGGACAATATGCTTCCTGCATCGGGTAAAATACTACCCCAAAGTGGTTGGACACATAATTAGCCTCGAGGTGGTAAAAATTTGGCCAAATATTTATTTACAGTGTATGACAGTCATAAATCATAACTGTCAGGAACTTCATTTATTTCAGGTTTATGTCTTTAAGGAAAGAACATCAACACTTACAAATATTGTTATGATTTATTCTGATGATAGAATATACTATGGTCCGTATTCTGAACTCAGGTTTAAATTAAATCCTGGTTTAAAGTTGTGGTTTATCTATGGATAGCCAATTGGGCCACAATGGTCCATAATGGTCTTTGAATAATATCTGAAGTATTTTAAAGTATCATTTCCTTCATTACGAAAGCAAAAGGAAACAAAATAGTAAACATAAGAAATGTACAATGTAAACGATTTTTTAAGTTTTGGCTCCCCATAATAGTAGTACATAGCTCGATTGCCAAGTTAAACGGGCCTGTGTGACCAACGTGTAAAATAAATGTTTAAAATTTTCTACCTTGTACATTCTGCTAAACTATCATTAACATTGACATCATCAGTCGCAAAAGAAAAGAAGTAGAAATGAATTGTTATTATTATCGATAGGCCAAATCCCCCCCCCCCCCATTCTTAGCACGTGTCATTTTTTCTGTCATTATTAAAAGAATAAATATATTCATTACGCGAAATTGCCCACCACAATGATGGCAAGAGTGTTGCACGCTATGTCCTGTCACTATGGTCAGATTATCGACAGTAGAAACCAAAACAATATTACCAATCGCCCATCCACTCATGTATTTTTGTTCATATTATGAATGGTAAAAAATTAGGAGTGTTAAGAAGAAGATGAAGACATCGAAAACGAGAAGAAGAAGAAAAATAAGAGGAGGAGGGAGAAGAAGAAGAGGAAGGAGGGGGAGGAGAAGAAAAATATAAAGAAGGGCGACGAGGTGGAGGAGTTACAGGAGAAGAAGAAGAGGAAAAAGAAGATGATGATAACGAAGAAGAAGAAGAAGAAAACGGAGAAGAAGGGAGTGAAACAAAATACCAAACTAATAGAAGAATATAAATCTAAAACATAAAGGAAGTGAAGGGAGTTACTCGGACCATCCATTAAAAGTTTACCACTACGAGGGTAATTATGTGTCCAATCAATTTGGGGCAGTATTTTACCCAATGCGAGAAGCATATTGTCCAGTAAGGCTAAAACAATTAGCAGCAATTACTTTATAATGCATGGGCAAATTTTACATCACACTGGATAAATATAAATGCCCAAATGAAATGCCCAATGTTGGTTGGACACAATTACCCTCATGGAGCACTTTTACCCCCCCCCCAAAAAAAAAAAATGTAGACTGTACATTCATCAAAATACATTTTTGGAACATAAATTACGACCAATATTCATGAGGTTGATTAGTAGTAAGCAAGATGGAAGTGCGTTGTGTTTTCCTCCATCATGTACATATTACAGATACATGCACTCAATCTGCGTGCTTGCAACATGTCTACTTACAGCGCATGGCGTCCTATGTACATTATACATGTAATTCAAGTTTGGGCTGCTGTGAAATCGTATTCCCTCTGACTAATCTCCTGGCATACTTTGTTAAATTCATAAATTTCACAGCCGGATATTTACTCCTGTTTAAAAGGGCAGGTAAATTAAAACAAATTGAATAATAAATTGAATGTAAAATGTGAGACTGGAATCATTTTTCTTCCCACATTAAACGACGTCGAGTATTAAACCGTGGAATGCATTACATGAAAACCTGAAAATTGAAACGAATAAAAAGCCGTGATATTGCTTTTTTTTAAATTCATTTGTGTTTGTACATGCTTTGACTCCTGCACAGTCAGCGAACTATATTTTCATTCCTCTCATTTTGTTTTCTGTTCGAGCTTGATTTTTTTTCTTTCCGGCCATATGGCGATCAAATTGCAAAATTAATGATTGATAATTGCACAGCCGCTAGCAGATGCAACCCTCAAAATAATGCAATATGCGAAAGTCGGTATCAAAGAAAAATTAAATAACTGCCACTTCCCCTGCTTTGTTTTTCTTTTTCTTTCCTTTTTAGAGTAGCCTTTCATCAGGGAGTATAGCTATGAGATAAATTTTAAATTAGATTGTATTTGGAGTTCCATCTGGGCACTTGCATCGATTCGCCAATGTATTCCCATTGCTTTGGGTGCTATGCTAATAATTGAGTTTATTCCATCTCGGTAATTTGGTCATGTTCACGAAGCGTAAAGGTCAGTTTATAAAATGAAGTCGGGTGACATTTCATTTTGCATTCATGATTTTGACACGCACGGATTTAATTCAAACTTAACTATACATTTTTTTTTCTTAAGTTTTTACGTTTCCCGACAGTGGTTTATAACCCTTCCACTTATCTATCTTCTTTTGTATCTACATGTACATCACAGATATAACGATTTTTAACACAAGAATGATGTTGAAGTTAATAACGCTATATGTCAAGTGGATACATATGCATATCTATAGTACTAAAGGAATAAATGCTGTACGTGCCACACTGGAATGAAGAAATAAACCATATTATCCACCTTGGTTTTAAAATTCTTCTTTCTTTTGTCAAATAAATTCTTCATGTTATCAACTAAGAAACACGGATGTCAGAAACAAAAGGCTTTTTCACGATCATACTTTGCTCGCAAATACACTAATAAACAACAAAACTCCTGACAGGCAAGTCTGACCTATTAATTTAGATCTTTGAAAATGGCGGTGTTTTCCGCCTGACATTATTACGTGTTACCCCAAACTTTCATTTTACAGCTCTCCTTATGATGGAGTCAAAGATGTCGTCCCCTGGGGTTATGATCAAAGAGAGTGCTATCATCCCGTATTCTTGATAGGTAGAGTGGCATAACCTGTTATATTGGTTGGTTTAAGGACACTGTCATTGGGAGGGGGGGGGGGCGCTTGGGGGCAGGGCATCGATGATATTCGTTTCAACCAGAACAAAAGCTGAAGTATCTTGGGCGATACTTTCCATTTTCTCAAGAATCTCATCCCTCCTTTTGCCATCTTGTTTGACTTCAATTCATGAGAAGCATTTGCAATATTTTTAATTCCATCGATTAAATGGCGTGCCATCTTAGGACTACCATCGCTACGCCATTGTGTACCGTAATAACCCAAGGGGGTTTTGCACATTACATTTTAAAGTCCACTACATTCTACAGAAATGAAGAGCAATAGAGATACTGCCGATACGGAAAGTAGGGTGGTTTCGTTATCTTTTTCATTTCTTTAATTTAAGTGAGTTGACTGACATTATCTTTTATATTACCTGAATGATCTTCTAATAAAAACAGTCACATCGCATGGTATAACTAGTGGGGTCTACAGAGAATTTGAAAAAAAAATGATTGATTGAAATGTAATTTTCCTTAACTCGGCAATATGCCAAAGGGGATTTTAATTGACTATTAACACAGCTTCAAACATAAGGTACATGTGCAGTGGAATATTTCCAACACTGCCATACACTCTAAAAAATATTGGATAAAAGTGATCTTTGAGGGTAGTTTTGTGTCCAACCAACATTTGGCATTTCTTTTGGGCATATTTATTTATCCAGTGTGATGAAAATTTTGCCCATTCTAAAGTAATTGCTGCTTATTTTTTAATCTTAATGGACAACACGCTTCCCGCATTGAGTAAAATACTGCCCCGAATTGGTTGGACAATTTTTAACTTGGTGGTGGTAAAAATTTTAACCAATATTTTTTTACAGTGTAGTATAGTAGTAGTAGTATTTATTTCCGTATTAAAAGCACAATTATATACTATAAAATACGGTGGATAGCCCACATTCAGCGTGACTGGCACAGCCACGCTGGTCTTCCGTGGGGTCCAAAACATTTAACAGATGTACAAAAGATAAATGAAAATAGTGACGAACATAATTGATTAAAAATACGTTTCGAAATCATGGAAATTAGTTTACGATTTGAAAAATATGCAACTTTGTAAAATATATGCATCATTTTTGATGGTCTTATGTCGTCAATTCTAAGCTATATCTTAATAAAATGAAATGAAAAAACTAAATTTGGTCAACAATAAAAAAAATCAAACCAAACGCATGGGGATAAAGTATCAACGGATCTATTTCAGAAGACACAGAAAACAAGGAGGACATGTCTACGCTGTTTGAAAAACCAAAGGCCATAATTGTTATAGTTACTGTATGACCTTAATCAATTTTTGGTCTTTATCCTCCTAATTTCATCTCTACGCTCCTAACATTGTATTGTATTTGGACCCCCCCCCCCTCCTTCCCTCAAAAGTAAAACAAAAAGACAAACCTGGAAGCAAAGAATTATGTAACTTTATCATGTCTCTTAACTTGGATAACAGGCTGTGATCAATATACTGATGTTTTGAATATAGAAAATGCTGGTAACAAGCTTTATATATTCAGCATAATGTAATCGGTCTTCAGTATCATTATAATCGTATAATCGACGAGACATTTTATTACATTATCTAAAGCGTACGAGCGAGAACCAGCGTGTGTGGGGTGTGCGTGCGTGAGGGTCGTTTGCGTGTAGGATATTATCAAGGAGATAACTATAACAATCTCTATGTTTTGCCGTTGAAAACAAGTGGGAAATTAAGCACTTTGTTTGTTTAACTTAATAAAGCATTTTCAAGGTATTCTAAATCCCTGGAAACTAAACATTGTTAGCTCGCAAGTATTGAACAAAAGTGAAATATACATGTAATAATAAGGCGCCGGGGATACATTGTTGGCTATATGTATTTTGTGTAAGTCGTCATTTACTTCTTAAAAATTGAATAGCATTGGATATTTCGATATATCGGAAAAATAAAACAAGGTAATAATTATGTCTATTTTGCCTGTGTATGAGTATGGACCAGGGTAGCAAGGCTACATTATTGTACAGGGCATCATCTAGAGACTATACTATAGATAAGTGTTAGAGTCATGCTTTTTATCACAAACAAATATGACGTACACTGTACACACATTTAGCTTGTGTTTATTTCTGATCATCTAAAGGAATTTTTTTTAAAGAAAGTATAAATAAAGAAATATGAAATGAAAGGATGTATTAAGGAGAAAAGTTGAGAGTGTTGGAATATCTTTCTACGTTCACTAGACAAGCGTGTGTGTAGACCCGGCGACAGATCTCCAACCTGCATATATGTCACGGAGGGGCAATTTTTGCGAAGCTCGACGTAAGGTTTTCCCGCCACTTTTGAATAATTGATAGAGACAAAGAATTGACATCTTCATCAATTATTAAAGTGATATACTGCTATCCTCTAGCGGATATAAATATTACGTCTATCCTACGAGAGCAAAAACCTGAGACCCAGTGATCATCTGTTAGTATAATGACTACCAATGCTATTTGAAATAAACAATGCGATTTTTTCCTTCAGATTTTACCTTGGTATTTAGATATTGCTTTAATCATGTTAAGTATTATGATATTAGTTTAACTGCCTATCTAAAATGGTAAACCATATCCAGTTCAAATTGTAAAATTGTCATAATCATTGTATTTATGCGATGATTCAGTAAATACATCTTTATTCTTATGATAAAGAAGGGGGGTAATTAATCAGTTAATGAATTTAAAGAATAATGTAAAGAGAAAGCAAATTGGGCCATAATGGAGTTTTAACCTGGTTCTGGAAATTTCATACATAAACTCTGGTAACACAGTAATTACTATCTTTACTCAATAGAAATTATGAAAATTAGTAGTCATGTAGTCAAACACTTGTTACGCAGCTCATGCTATAAAAGACAAAGTCCATCCTATAGCCCGGAGAAGCGGGGGTTGCTGAAGAACCCTCAAGATTTTCCCATGGAGTTTAGTTTCCGTGCTTTGTCCAAAATGTCGCGTCAGTTTGAAACGAAGAAAAAAATAATAAATTGGAGTGTCTAAGCTCGAGAGAAGATCTAATAGACAGGCAATTATAGAAACAAAGAGAGGATAGCATTTAGAAACGAAACAATCACTTAAGAAATCGTTCGATCGTCTGCTAGAGTACACTGTAAAAACTGTGGTGTTAAAACTGACACCAATTGGTGTTAATAGAGGACCACATCCTGAGGTGTTAAAATAACACCCTAGAGATTGAACATAACACCAAAGAGTGTAAATGTAACAACCATCGCTGTTGTTATAACACCTATAGGTGTAAAACTAACACCACCAATTTAACATCGGTGTAAAATAACTGGTGTGGTCCTCTATGTACACCGGTTAACGCCAGTTTTTGCTGTGTAAAGGGTACCATGATTTGTAGCTCTTTCAAAATAAACCAAGAAACTGATTACGTTCACCGGATGAAAAGAAATCTAAACAATATAATTGTACTCAAATACTGTATTGGAAATCCGTGTATTTCTACTATTGGTTTAACTCAGTCGTGATGGCGGCTGTTTGGTGATGGTGCCTTAAAGCAATGACGTCATTGCAGAGTCAGCATGGGCTGGATAGCACCAGCTTCGAGTTCTGAATGACTGAATGTAATCCTGATTCTTTACCCAGACTTCAGCAGTTTGATCATGTGGCCTTAAAACAAACCTACTGCTACTTTTTTAAAACTACCATACCTTAAACATAATTTTTATCCCGATTGAAAAAAATAAGAAATGAGATTTTCGAACGCTCGTGCTTTCAAATAAAGATGAAATGACCAGTTTTGTTAATACACAGAAAGACAAATTGTTTCATATTCTTTTATCCAAACTTTCATCAAAAGTGATATTCTGGTAAGTCCCACATAAAGAGATTGTCTTTTGAAACAAAAAGTTTTGTTCCTTCCTAAACATGTAGAATTACGATTGTTTTAACATTCTATGGTTCAGTCAAGCTGATCCTTATTGTCGCATCAGTTAAAAAATGGTATATTGTATGATTTAAACAATTAAAACACATAAATAGTGAATGAGGGACATCATCAACATTCTCACTTGCATATCACTGAGTTGTGCATACTGTCTTGGGCAAAATAAGCGAAACTCTTAAATGTCATAACTTTTTTAATTTACATCTGATTTTGATGAAATTTCCAGTATTGGGCTTGTTTGAATTTTCTCTATTCAAATCAATTTTTTCCGGGATGAACTTGACCTTTAAACTAAGCATGGTAAGAAAAATCACAAAATGTAAGCAGATCATAATGAAGATCGCCAACAGATATTAAAGCACACGTGGGTAATTAATCATTATTGCTTGTAAAACCCGGCATTTAGCTAGAATGCCTTGCTTATTTTACTAATTTCTCAGCAATTACACATTATCTTCCAGATTCAATGGGCATATATTTTCCATTTATACATGCAGCCATTTCCATTGGATTTTAATGAACCAATTTCGAAATCATGTGACATTGCACATCTTTGTCGCATTGCCCATTGGATGATCTCCATGGCATAAGTGATCCTTCTATAAAACGCTCATAACCTTCTACTTATTTGTCATTTTTTTCACAAACTTTCTTGGATCTTATTCTTTGATTTTATTGTATTCACACAAGCTAATTTGTTACAAGGGTTTTATTCCCTTTTAAACACAAGGGGGAGGGGGGGGAACCACTCCCATCGAATTTCTCAAGTAATGAAAATGGGAGAGGAGAAAAAAGGGGAAAGTGTGGAAAAAGGACGAAGTAAAATAATACCCCTACCGCATATCAAAATTAAGAAAAAAACGGCGTCAAGGTAGACCGTCCTGCCCCCTCCCATATCAAAATATCTGGCGTCGCCCATAGTTATTTCATCTAACTGCAGGTGCAATCGCAACGCTCACGCTTATCTCCCCAACCAAGGCTAATTTTCATCCACAGTGTAAACTTAATACACTAAACAGTATCTCAACAAATTAATGGCTAGTGGCGCTTATTAACCTTGTCAATAAAGGAAAATATGTAGGACTGGGGATATTTCTGGCTCTACTCCTCCCCCCTGCACTATGAATATCGGCTGGCCGGGGGGTAACGTGGCGTACAGCCATGAAATATGCAACGGATGGAACTATCTCCTACGCATCTCACAAAGCAGGTGCCCCGATAATGTCGACATGTGTTAGAATTAGGCTCGTTCATGCTTGCGACATTATCCTTACGCATGAATGAAAAATTGGTAGAGAAGAATGATTGAGAAGGTTGAATATATCAATAAGACAAAGGAGAATAATTCCTAAAAGCATTTGAGGCACAGTTATTCAATGTGCTCCAGCTCTGGTCGCACCACTCTCGAAAACATACATTCTTCCAAAGGGGAGGTGCGCTGCATAGGCGGCGGAAGGGGGGGGGGGACGTGTCCCCCTCTAAATTTGAGGAGGGGGACGGTCCCCCCTAAATTTGTTGTTGATGACCTTTTTTTTTTTTTTTTTGGCTTGTCAATTTATTTTCCTACGCCCCCCCTAAAATGTTTGGGTTGAGAGCCCTTTTTTTTTTTTTTGCTTGTCAAATTTTTTTTGGTTGTCCCCTCCTAAAATTTTGGGCTTCCGCCGCCAATGGTGCGCTGATTTGATAAACAAAATTATCAATGAATATTGTCTCTCCAATTCTTGCCGCGTAATCGTATGGCAAGTTCCCCCAAGTCTGCGCAGTCCCCCTTGTCTGCGCACACGCGTATCTGCGCGATTCTAGTAATGTTCAGAAGATACGCAACGAGCACGGACATTACACATGCAATACATAGAGACAGGTATTCATGAAAAAAAATCCAACTCAAAATGGTGGAAAAAATAATGAATGTAGTGCATTTCAAATGCAGCCTTTCTCATCAAAATCCCCGAATCGTGTGCAAAGTGAATGAGTGCGCGGACACGGGGTACAATTTTTTTTAAATCTGAAAATGACTGCCCGTGGTTTTTTTTCCAAGAAATTCTTATATTTTCTTTCCTTTTTTCAGAAATTTGGTACACTTACTCATGATAATATAAGGAACATTATTAACTGAAAGATTTTGTGAAATAAGAAGAAATTCATGTTAAATCTTAAATCAAATCGTTAGGTGAGCAGACTTGGGGCCCACCATCATACCTTTATTCTTAAAGTAGAGAAGTAATATATCACTTATTTCCTGTATGTGAGTCCAAACTTCGCGCGTGTCCATACTTCGCGGACGGTCATTATCTCAAAAACTAGCCAATATCCTAACAATCTGACATAGCAACGTGAAAAGCGACCAAAAATTATTCTTTGGTGTAAGTTTCTTCAGGATGAGTTCAGTATTCATGAAAATATTTACAAAAGATCGGCAAATTTGTCACCGGTAGCGCCCGTTTTGAAGAAATCTGATATTCTCAACAAGCATAACGATATCACCATTTCGAAAGCAGAAATCATCAAAAATGTGAGTTAAATGTGGTACTAACCGACTCTTTAGCATTTTGCCATCACTCTGATATAACTATTTCATTTTTTTAGCTTGAGTTTTTGTTTAAATCTCCACAAAAAAGTACGCGAAGTTAGGTCACACTTTTCTGAACGGTTTTCCAGCACAGCGCGCATTCGCCGATCGGAATGGAATTCTGGGATCGCGATACCGGCGAAACCCCTTGACCTACTTTACATTTTCGTCTATGATTTTATAGTGTACGATCTTGCCGTCAATGTGGTAACTATTTCTTGAATTGGTTTTGTATAAATTATGCATATTTTGTGAAAAAATGTAAGCCTGATGAATATTTTTGAAAAGTGCGCGAAGTTTGAACTTTCCATCATACACTGTATATTGAACTTTCGGGAAACGTTTAAATCACAATCTTGGATAAACATAAATAACTAGAAAGGAACAGAACTTAACAGTTACAATATGGTATTGTTTGCATAAACTACATAATCACAAGGTTTGTTTTGGTATATACTGTTTGATGCAACTTAAAGTCTATTGAAAAAGGCTTAAAGCTTGGTATGAATATAAGAAGTCTGTTAATATCAAACCTACGAGTACATCAAATAGCAAGCAGGTAGATCTCTGTTTTAATGCGAGCAACTCAACTCGCAGTAATGTAAGGATAATATCTTATAATCTTTAGAAAACTAAAATACGCCAGAAATATTCTCTCCTTATCCATCATGGTTAGGCTTAAAAATGATGTGAGGGATGACAATACAAAGCTTATACATTGAAATCAATATCCCTGAAAATTTTTAATATTCTTCATTGCTCAAATACGGGTGTTGACTGAAAAAGTCAAGGTAATATAACTTATTGAAACAAATGATGGAAAATAGAAGAATAAATAACATTCAAACACTTTAATTAGTAGATCTCCAACATAACGAGATGGTCATCAAAGCATGTCCACACAATAGCCACGGAACCCACGCAGCTAACCAAATAAGAGTTGCATTGGGTAGTAGTTTAATTTGATTTAACCACTGTTAGAAAAGCACATCAAGACTTTAAACAAATCTGGATCAAAATGGCCCATTATCATTTCACCGAGGTGACACCCTCCAATATATGAGATTATAAAACTCTATTTAAGAATGTCGAATGTCGGAGGGCGCACTTCACCGTCATTTGATTTGGTTACGACTTTTCTCACTGCGGTGAAATTTCCTCATTTTGAACGCTTTGAATTCATCTTGGACTAGAAATATTTACTTGATGTTGCATCGGAGAATTCATTAAAACTTTCTTTCTAGATATTGACTTTGGATGACTTTTCTGTGACCCTGCAAATACGGATTTCAATTCACGAGTCTCAGCCGAAGTTGGAATTTTGAATATGGCGGCACGTTCATGTACTGACACGTCATACGCTAGGAAAGCGAGTAGCGATCTCCCGTCTTCACAACCAATCGGAGGTAAGCCTATCTTCATTAAACATAAGGACATACCATCGGTTAATGAAAATACGCTAACAAACCAGGAAGTATACAAATGTCTACTGAGTAGCGTACAAGGACGTGAAATAAAGGGAGTGCAGAAAATTGGAGGCCTTTGGAGACTCTATATCGAGAGTCAAAACTCTAGAATAAAACTCATTACAAATGGAATAAATATGAGAAACGCAAACGTAACAGTGTATGACACAAACCCTTTTCTTTCCGCTGGGAAAGAAAATAGCCTACGTCTAGTGATTAGAGATATCCCTCTATCTGCACATGACACTTTGATAGCTGATGAACTTGATAAATTGAACTGTAAGATACTTGGACCTATAATTTACCAGAGGCTAAGGGTGGATGGTCAATTGACGGACTGCTTCACTGGTGACAGGGTTGTGTACATACAGCCACCCCCCAAACCCTTGCCCAGATTCTTGACCTTTGGCCCCTTCAAAGGGAAGATTTTTCACTTTGGCCAGATCCCATCTACCCAAAGATCTACTGTGGTGTGTTCAAGATGTCTGAGCGAAGGTCATCATCGATCACTGTGTAGCAATCCTGTCGTTTGTCGTCGATGTAAACAACCAGGCCATCTTCAAATGCAGTGCCTTTTTGATGCCACGCCCACCTCGCAGAGCAGTTCCTTTGATAGCCACGTCGAAGATCGTACGGCAGCCACAGCCAGCCCAGCGGAACAAGCCATAGACCAGCTTCTAGCTTCGAAACGTCAAGCGAGTTCGCTGCACCATGACAACCAGACGCCATCCCAAGCGAAGATCACACAATACCTCATAGGAGATCGCGATCGCAGTACAGCAATGAGAGATCCAGCCACTACAGTGACGCTGACTACACACGGATCGAATGCCACAGTTCTTTCAGCCGATGTTTCTGATGCACCTGATCACGATACACGTGGAGTCTTCCGTTCACATTCAACCATAGCAACGGATGACAGTTCCAGTGATGTTACGCTGAGCGAGGATGACGTCACTGTTCATGAGTTGTCAGAGTTATCTGCCGAATCTCCCGTATTACCGAAGCATACAACGAAGACAAAGAGCGCAATCGTAAAGCAGAAGAGAAAACAAAAATCTCTACAGAAACTTCCAAAGAAGAAATAAAGCGAAGAACGATAAACACTTTGTTTTGTTTCTTTTCTTTTTTGTTGTTAAACTACTTTTTCCCCCCAATCATTTCAACTTCATGACAAATTGTCACATTCTAAGTTTAAATGTGAGAGGATTAAGAAATAAGGAAAAAAGAAATCAAATCTTTCAGTGGGTCAAGAACCAAAAAGTGGATGTTTTATTTTTACAAGAAACATATTGGTCATCAGACATTGAAAATATCATAAGAAGCGAATGGCGTGGGCCATGTTTTTTCGATCATGGAAGCAATCACTCTCGAGGTGTTTCTATTTTCTTTAATGACAGACTAAATGTACAAAATATTGTTATTAAAACTCGAATGAATGGGCAATTGTTAATATTGCACGCAAAAGTAAATGATATTGATGTAATGTTAGTAAATGTATATGCTCCAACTCAAAGACAGCAGAGAGAAGTGTTTTTTGGTAAATTAGATTGTCAATTGAATGAAAAGTATTCGACACTTAAAGAATGTGATTTAATTCTAGGAGGTGACTGGAATTGTGTATTAGACATGAGTAAAGATGTACAAGGTATGAAAACTCTATATTATAAGAAATCTACGAACCTTAAAAAGATAATTAAGAAACACTCTCTCTTTGATATGTGGAGAGTGATGCATCCAAATACCAAACAGTTTACTTGGAGAAACAGACATCTAAAAAGAGCTTCAAGGTTAGATTTTTGGCTCGTAACAAAAAATATTAAAAACAAAACTTTATATTCTGATATTCGTCCTGCAATACGAGCGGATCATAACGCAATTTCAATTAAAATATGTACCGCTAGAAATAAGAAAGGTCCAGGATATTGGAAAATTAACACTGATGTCTTAAAAGATCATGATTATCAAAACAAAATAATTGATATTTTTCAGTCGTTCTCTCAAAAGAGTTTACCAGCAGCTGTAAAATGGGAACTTTTTAAAATTAGAGTAAAGGAATTCACACAAAAATATTGTCGAGAAAAATCATCTCAGAGAAAAAACATAAAGTTATCATTAGAAAATGACCTGTGTGAGTTAAGTAAACAAATGGATGTTAATGTTGATGATGAAAATGTGCATAAAAACTATATTGATGTAAAAGATAAATTAGAGAAAATGTATAAACATGATTGTAAAGGAGCTGGTATTAGGGCTCGAGTAAGATGGATGGAAGAAGGAGAAAGAAGTAACAAATACTTTCTTGGGTTAGAAAGAAATAATGCTAAGAAAAAAGAAATTTCACAAATGAAACGTGAAAAGGACCAGAAAGTTATAACAAAAAATGAAGATATTTTAGAAGAGGTTGTAAATTTTTATTCAGAATTATATAGAAAAGAAACGTGTGAAGAAAATGACATTATTTGTATGAAAAATTATGTATCATCTAAAACTGTGCATCAATTAACAAACGAAAGTAAACAGATGTGCGAAGGATTGTTAACACATGAAGAATGTAAACGTGCTATATTTGCAATGCAAAAAAATAAGGCCCCTGGATCAGACGGACTTTCGATTGAATTTTATCAAACGTTTTGGCCTTTGTTGAAAGACCTTCTTGTAGAAAGTCTGAATGAATGTTACATGTCAGGAATTATGTCAGATACCCAGCGAAAAGGTCTTATCACTTTATTATTCAAAAAAGGTGACTGTAAAGAACTTAAGAATTGGAGACCTATTACACTGCTGAACTGTGATTACAAAATAATAGCAGCTGTCCTAGCTGCCAGAGTCCATAAAGTTGTTGACGAAATTATTCATGAAAATCAAACTGGGTATATAAAGGGACGTCTCTCAGCTTGTAATGTAAGGTTAACAAAAGATGTTATCGGTTTTTTCAATAAGCATTGTAAAACAGGTGCCATTATGTTAGCAGACTTCACGAAAGCTTTCGATGTTTTGAATATAGAATTTTTAAACGTGTGTTTGGAAAAATTCAATTTTGGTGAATCATTCCGTAAATGGATTTCAGTTCTTTATAAAGACATTTCAAGCTCTGTTTTGGTAAACGGTTGGATCTCAACAAGTTTTAATATTGGAAGAGGTATAAGACAAGGATGTCCATTATCAGCCCTTTTGTTTATCATCGCTGCCGAATTTTTAGCAATTAGTATAAGAGAAAACAAAAAGATTAAACCTATTGAAATTACAGAACATGACGTTCAACTTAAACTCTTACAATATGCTGACGATACTCTGTTTTTTGTTCAAGATGAAAAATCGTTAAGAAAAATATTAAATGAATTAAAAACCTATGGTAGAATAGCAGGACCAAAGATTAATAAAGAAAAAACAGCATTGATATGGTTAGGAGATACAAGTAAGAAATACGATATTAAAAAATACAATTTATCTTGGACTGTAAAACCTGTAAAATACTTAGGTCATTATATTCATTCTGATAATGACAAATCGCTAAACTTAGAGTGGGAAGAAAAATTAACTAAATTGAAAAAGACTCTTGAAAGCTGGTCAAAACGAAACTTAACTATTTTTGGTCGGGTAACTATTCTTAAATGTTTAGCACTGAGTCAAATAATACATTTGAGCATTGTTGACTCCATTCCAACGAAATTCCTGAAAATGTTAAATAATATAGTGTATAGATTCATTTGGAACAGAAAAGTAGAAAAAATTAAAAGATGTACTTTAACAGAAAATTATATAAATGGTGGAATAAAAATGACTGATGTTTACCATCAAATGTTAAGCTTTCGGTTAAAATGGTTAGGAAGGTTTTTGAATGACAAAACAGAAATATGGAAAAAAATGTGTTCATATTGGTTTGACCTCCTAGGAGGTATCTCGTTCCTTTTAAATTGTAATTTCAATATTAAAACACTAAAAATTATAAACGAAAGGAAAATACCAACTTTTTACAAAGAAATATTGGAGGCCTGGGAAATTTTTAGAACTGTTACCACATTGAAAGATGTGTGTATGTCTAACCCTAACTGTAATGATATTCGAAATCAAATACTTTGGCATAATAAACATATAATATTTGATAACCAGTCTTTATTTTATAAAGACTGGTATAGAAGTGGTATAGTTTACTTAACAGATATTATTGGGAGAAATGGTTACATACCAATGGAAAACATTCAGAGAAAGATCGATATAAAAAGAAGTAAAAATACTGTTATTTTCGACTATACAAAATTAAAAAAGGCAATACCAGCAATTTGGATAAAAAGTTTGAGCGATAATAGTGGCATCACTATCCGACCTCATGGTTTTATTGCTCCCCAGGTAATGATTGGAAAAAGTTTGAAATGCATCAGTGATCTGAGTAGTAATACTATATATAACCTGTTTCCCTCAAAAAATACTTTCACCAATAAATGCTGTTTACATTGGGAGAACAAACTTGATATTAATGTAAATTGGGCAAATGTATTTAAAAATAATCTTATTCAAGTTAGAGAAAATAAATTACGAGAGTTCAATCTTAAGTTATTATATAATCTCTTACCAGTAAGAAGTAACCTGTTCAAATGGAATTTCGCAACAGATGATTTGTGTCCAACATGCAAGGTTAAAGAAGATATTATACATGCTTTTATTGACTGTGAAGTAAATAAATCCTTTTTCAAATATATCAAAATTATTTTGCGAGAAGTTTACAATGTAAAAGTAGAAGTAAACATCAAGCAGTTACTTAAAGTTGAAAGTGATAGTAAAACAAATACCTTTGTAACTATTGCATTTTGGTCAATATATAAAGTTATTTTGGATAGAAACAAATCAGGAATCGAAAAAAGAAATTTTGTTTTGAAACATGTATTTATAAAAGAAATTAAAAAACGGATAGAAATGTACAACATTGCTAGTAAAAAGACCAAAAAAAGAGATGAACTGCCCAAGAGCTTGTTAAGATTCATGTAAGAAAACCTATGTAACGTAGATATGACTTTGTAATTATTATAATAATACTTATATTTTTCATGATTTATGATTGTGTAACCTTTGATTTGAATGTGACTTATTGTGTAAACCCTGATTTTGATGTTAATAAATCCTCTAATAGAGGCAAAAAAAAAAAAAAAAAAAAATGTCGAATATTCCGTTCCTCTGATTGGTCAAAACTGAGGTCATGTAAACGACCATGCCTGCAAAACAACAAATTAAGGTGGTAACCAAGGGAAACGGGCATATTTAACAAGAGTTTTGCCCGTTCCTCCCTGACCCGCCCCTTAACGACGGGCATACACAGTAAAAACGCTGTTTAAAATTTTTATACAACGCTGTTTATTATATGAACCTTACAGTAATTGTTTAAACAGTTTAAACAAGTGTTTAAATCTTAAACAACAATGTTTAATTTTAAATATCTAATCTTCAATAAATTAAACATGATTGTTTAAACTGTTAAACAACTACTGTTAGGTTCATATAGTAAACAGCGTTGTATGAAATCTTAAACAGCGTTTTTACTGTGTAGCAAAATTTGGCTGAGATCCCCATTTGATTGCATGCAAAATGTTGCTTTCTGCGGTGATAAATATCCACGTGATTTGATCGAAAGTTTTAGACAATTCGCGCATTTACGCAGTGCGCGCAACGGATATGTCATATCGATGGAACGATGCCGATCTTTGATTTTTGCTTGTTAAATCCTGTTGAAATATATGGCATTATTGAAAAGAAGACTAACTTATTAAGGACAAAATGGATGTATCAGACATCAAGTCTTGTTGCAGGTGTTCGTTCAAAATAATGCATGATTGCAAAAGTGTGTCGGGTGAAAAGATAAGACGGTCACTGCACTTTCTACATTTACGTTAGACTAGTATAGACTACTCGTTACTATTACAAACGACGTTAGGTACGGTAATGTTGTCGTGAGACCTAACGTTAGCTAAGGAGTTAAGAGTAGACTCAAGTCTTAGTCAAGATCTAAGTTAGATCTAACTAGGCCTAATGCCTTGTTTAATCTTAGATTTAGATCTGACATAGCCGAGATCTAACGTTAGATCTCACTTAGAGTCTAAACAGTTTAGATCTAATGTATTTAAGGCTGTTAAATGTAACTTGGGGTAGATCTAGTTCAGACCCTAATTTGGTTGCTAAAAAATATAATCTAGGCCTAGGCTAGTGGCAGTACTCTGTAAAGTTAAATCTAATTTGTATGGAATGCTTTGATATTCGACGAGACCTAACGTCAGGGCAGGGCTAAGACTTGTAAGGAGCTAACGTTAGGCCTTAGGTGAGCCTGGGGCTAAGGGCTTTTACTTTTTAGCCAATTTAGGCCTAATTTGTTTAAGATCTAGAACTAGACTAGATCTAGGCCCTAGATCTAACGTTTAATTCGGTTCATAAAATATATATGGACTGCTTCAAATCGAGACACGGTTGTTTCTCTCGGCTCGCGGGTACCGCATCGGCCAGAGCATGCCCTCGGGCACAGTCGCATTGCAGTCCCCTGAGCCTCTAGAAACAACCATGCCTCTCAAAGCAGTCCATGTAGCTATACTATGCTATATTAATAATAATAGCGTGACTCCTGCCGACTCTCATATAGTGATTCATAAAACGAATAATAAAGAGCTCTCATTTTGTCCTGTGACATGTCGACACACTTATGTGAGACATGGTGCACTTTTGACACAATTTGTGTCACAATGGCTCTCTTTTGTGACGTGACGCACTTTTATGACAGTCTTTCTGTCACAATGACACACTTGTTTACACAGTTAAAAGCTGTTTAAGATTTTATACAACGCTGTCTACTATATGAACCTTACAGTATTTGTTTAACCGTTTAAACAATTATGTTTAACTTATTGAAGATTAGATATTGAAAATTAAACTTTGTTGCCTAAGATTTAAACACTTGTTTAAACTGTTTAAACAATTATTGTAAGGTTCATATAGTAAACAGCTTTGTATAATTCTTTTTTACTGTGTATGACAGGACGCCCTTTCACGACACTCCGTTAACGTTGGCGGTCATATTGTTTTGTTTTTTTTATTTTATACTAGTAAAAAAAACGAGTATGGCAAGGACTATGTAGTCGTGATTACCGGATCAGGGGATCCAATTTCCCGTGTTTTCATTTTTCTATATTTTAAGCTCGATAAACAAAATATCGTGATTTTTATGTCTTCAGCTTCATGGCAAAATGAAGACAACAATTTTCTTGTTAGCACTTCAACGGCTTCTTTTATTGAGTCAAATAATATCAAAATACCTACGAGTAGAAATCTTTACGCGATCAATGAATAACCGCAAAAAATAACAATACTTCACATTTTCTCTGAAGTAATTATATAATGAAGATCCATTCAATTTAATTTGTGTACAAAAGGTAAGACATCAACAAAATATGATAAAACAATAAACAAAAAATGACAAAACAGACAAATAAGTTCAAGCAAACCACGACAAATCCCTATATTCAAGTTCATTTGGAAGAAACACGAAATACTATTTTTGGTGATTATTCTAATATACCCATAGTGTTGGATAATCTAGGAATGAAATGGTTTTGTACATTAATATAAAGCCGTCATTTTGAATTAGAATGAGCGAAATGCCACAAATCCTCAAATAAATCATTATGGCCGATTTTTATTCACTCATTACAATTCAAAACAATTTCGTATTTAACAAGAAAGGTAGACTTTTTCCTCACAATTCCAGAGTGCTTGATATATAGTGTACAAGATTCTACAAGTAGAATATTGTAAACCCCCTGGATCCTGAATTCTGTATTCCCATAGACTTTCAAATCATTCAAACACTCATTTCATTATCAAGCCGTCTCATTATGGAATGGTCTTCAACTTGAATCTCAAAACAGAAATTCTCTCTCAATTGTTAAAAAATATTTAAAAGATAACCTTTAAATCTAGTTGCAGCTCTTTTTCCATTATTAAATCTCCGATGTCAGTTTCGATTATTTTCTATGTATGTACATTCCCTTCTTTCTAATGATGTGCGTAGTTAATAGTAGTTAATAGTTATTTATAGTTTCGTTTATATCTGACTTCAACTATTATGTTCTATCATAATGTATGTACATTTTCTCATGTTAATTTACTGTGTATAACATGATATATTGTGATTGTTTTTAAATATGCAGGACCCCAAGGGAGAGCAATTTTTATGTTGATTGGGTATCATGTTGAAATATTGTTAATAAATAAATGGATTTTTTTTACAGGTATCACCCGGTTCCAGTTGGCGACCTATACTTCCGTGGTGTTTAACTATCCGAATACATGGTAACATGTTCCATAGCAAAATATGTGCTCAAGCAATACAAACATGATAAAAATGAACGAATCATATCCAAGCTCATCAATTTAAATCCATTCATATGACTGGATTTCTAAACAAGTCTCATTTTTCGATCATGTTTTTACATGTATTACGATTTACTACACAGAGTGGCCACCATGCTTCAGCAGTCTAATTATACTTAGTAAATATTATGGAATGAATATGATGAACATTTGAAGAAAAATGAACAAAGATTCATTCATTTTGAAAAGATTACTGTTACTAATGACTTCTCATAGTATCTGTCAGTTGTGTAAACGAAGCTGGCAAGACAGAATATTCAAGGGACACATCCTGGTATCCTGTAAAGATGTGAACCTTAATTATTTAAAGTATCATCTGTATAGCCCCAGGTGCTAAATCGCTTTCTTGGAATTTTACAAAATTTCATCCCAGGTAAAGATATAGCTGTTATCTCCCGCTGATCTCCCCAGTGCCACCCACCTGGGTCAATTACCGCTGGAGAGGAATTGAAGAACCAGAATGACGTTAGTAATATTATTTTTCAATAACTAGTAATGCGGGTAACTTGGAAAGTAATTGATTAATTTTCGTAAGAGAAGGAGTTATGTTCTCAAAGTTTTCCCTGGACAAGGTAATCAAGGAAACCACTTTTAGTATGATAAAATTGTCCTGTCCCAAATTACAACGCTCCTTTCCCGGCAGCATTGAATGCGAATCAACTTCGTAAAATGGCGAGTGTCTTTTATTGTGTTCAATGTTCCAGAGATAGTAATATATAGATACAGCGTTGTAATCATCGTCATCACCGCAATATCTCCAAAATTTCAAAAATTAAAAGTACGAAAAAAAATGTGATTAGCCATCCCATACCAACAATAAGTCGCCAGAGAAGGTATCTGTAAATAGGCAAAATGGTAATTTTTTCCCCAAACTTGCTCTGCTGCTCTGCATAAACAAAAGAAGATAATGATGCATGGATCATAAGCACTTACGGACTTTTGAATCAGAAAGTATGATTATCATTTTCATGAAGGGAACAGATTAAATGCATCGACATTTTAAGATTTGGATTAGGAGGCAGAGGAGGGAGCAGGTTCAATGACTTACTTGATAAGCCAGAGGGTTGAATAATGTCAAAATATGAAACCAACGGGAGTGGTGTGGGAGATAAAATGTTAAGATAATAATGTCTTGAACGTGATATGATTGGTTTTTTTTTATTCAAAGACGTCATTTCACCTTTGAAGCAACGGGAACATGTATACACATAAATATGAATGTGTTAGTTTTGAATCATTCCGGTGCATCCTAAATCATCCATAAACACGTCAAAGGGCAGTCAGCAATAATTCAAAGCGACATGGGGTGCATTATAGGATTCATGCATGTATATTCTTCGTATAATCATGCATGGACACAGTATAATTCGCTGTACTTGGCAGTTGATTTGCATCTTAGTCAAGTATGTTTGACCATGTTTTAAGGATTAGGGTGGGATGGGAATGCATTTTAAAGTCTACACTTCATAGCATGGCATTCCGCCAGATGTGGGGTCTTTTTTTCCCAAGCGATGATTTTATACACTGTCCCACGTGTGCATCTCTGTGTTTGCAACCTTCAGTGTCATCCTTTTATAAGCATGATTTCACAGAGTTAAGTTCATGTGAATGTCTGAAGTTTCGAGGTACATAGGCCTACATTGTATACTGTAATATTAAAATACAGTGACTATTATATTTTGTCAAACCTATTTAATTCATTTATCATGTATGTTGCTTATCAGACAACATTCGCTCCTTTGCTTTCACTCCTGGAAAACAAGTAAACAATTGCTTTGCAGTGAAAGAAATATAATTTTGTTTTGGAAGAATGAGTGGTATTGACAATTTTACTATCCTCATCCCCTTTTTTCGCATGTTCTCCTCGATAAATCAAGACCTCTCCTGTCACTTTCGAATTCTTGTTTGATCATGTTGATGGTACAGTCAAGCGGATCTAGCCGTATACATTTTCTCGTATACAATTTCAACCCCGGTGAATACCCGATCTCTTCATGCCAGTTAGCGTTCTACCCGTGTGGAAAGGTCCTGACGCCAATTTCAATGCGTGGGACATGGCATTCCATGGTCGAGGTGAGAGGGCACATGTTAATGTTCTCAGCCCGACTGGCCCTCCCCTGAGATACAGGATGGGAGAAGGAGATAGAAAGGGTCCTTCTTGTTTAATGCACTTCAAAATTAAACGCCGCCTCAGGGTCTGTGCCAAGGCTTGCTTCGCTACATACGTCAGAGGAACACACGAGAAGTCAACCGAACAAAATGCAATTATAACCACGTAATTTCTGAAGGACAACGTTAGCTAGTTGGTACAAGAAAAGAAAGCGCAAACAAAACAAAGAGGATTCAGAGAAATGATAATTGTTTGTGGAAATTATTTTTCAGGATTTCACACCGATCAGCATTAATTTCCACCTAAGGAATTAGATATTACATGTACTGAATATCAGTCATGTTTACAGAGTTATTATGCATAATGTTGTGGTATAAAATTATATTATTGAAATACCTCATAAATCAGACATAAAGATTTCGGTTTTATAACATTTTGAAAAAGGCATTCATTATCTGACCACTGTAAACATAAATAGCTAGATAATGCATTTAGGATTTCAGAAGCGATGAAAATCAGTGACAATACCATAATACGTGCCTACTAAAAATTGATATGTATCTTAAGCACAGGAGATCCAGGGACTTCCATAATATGGCAGCAATATCATTTAAATTATTTTAATACAGTTTTGCGGCCCTCGTCTTAGGTGATGGTTCAAGTATAAACAGGTATAAAGTTACTTCTGTGTATACTTATGAGGGTCAAATATGCAAACATATTGAAGTGAAGGTTGAGCTGGTTAAACAGAACAACAATATACCAAGCAGTGTTTATTCCTTCGTTCTTGCTCGATAACAAGTTGCATGAACTTCTTAATCTCTTGACTCAAAATAAACAAAATTGCATCGCATCGATAAACATCGCTGTCGTATAAATTTATCAGTGAATTAAAAGTAAATATCGTGTGGATGGAATTATCATACAATTATATCTCTATCGAATCTTTTGAAGAAAAAATTAAAACATATTAAGTTTAAACATATAATTACTTTCCCCCTATAGTGATCACTTATTTAATGTATTTTATCAAGAGTATTATTGTCTAGACTTTCTTCCAATTTTGCGCGTATTTTATGTGTACTATTGTCAAGCGAATGAAATAATTCGAGTTGAATATTACGGTACAAGTTAGATTATGATTACAATCATTCAACAAATTGCATACTACTGAAAAAGTTAGAATTGCAAATACTCTCTAATATTAAACATCGACACATCCACGAACATACCCGAGATAAAAATACACTGAGACATCAAAGACTGTATCTCTGTTGAATCTTTCAAAAACGTTCTTAAAACCTTTCATCTTACTTCTTAATTTCTTGTATGCACCTTGAGCACTCTAAAGTGGGTTTGGCGCTTTATAAGTCACATGTATTTTTATTATTATTATCATTGTTATTTCGTATTAGTATTAATATCATTATTATTAAGATCATAAAAATGGCTTCCTCAATGTACATGTATCTGCACGGGAGTATGCAAGCACCATGCAGCCAACAGTTAGCATTGGAATATTCAACCTAATCTACGAGTTTTCAACGAATTTTCATAAAATACAGATAGTAAGGTAAGGATGAGCAAGGCATGTTCAGTTTCCCTCCTTCGATGATGGATCGATCGTCGATGGTATTTTGCTGAAAAGCGTTACCGATATGCGAACAGCTAGCTCGAGTGGATACTTGAATCGTTTAGTGTATGTATTTCCTTGAAGAAAAAGTCAGCGCTAGAACAAGTCACATTATACGCACGTACATCGTCATCGGATACACTGGACAAGGCTGTTGCTGGTAATGACCTAGAAGTACATATAAACTGGTATTTTGAAGGCAAGAAGAAACACCACAACAAAATGATTGATCACTTTACGAGAACGTTGAAAGCTCTGGAATTTGTTTTGTCAAGAATTTTCAGTAGGCTTGAGCATAATCCGCCATTTTGTCTTGAAAAGCGGCGTACTAGATTCATTTTTTTTAATGTCACGCCACTATGAGAGTGTTTTTGTCTTGAATTTCCGCACTTTGTTTTTCATTTTTGAGGCGGGATAACTGTGATATTATTTTTAATAGTAAATGCAAATTACCCAATTGTAGTGCAAACTTTAACAAAATGGTAAATGAACAAAGTAATACAAATACAGGGCTATAAAGGCATTAATGGCATTAAAATTGCATTTTGTAATGCAGTTCTAAAATTATCGGGCCCAATTCGATTAAGATGTATGTGTTAATAAGCATACATACTACATACTCAGTGGCGTTATGAGCCAAACAATTTGAGGGGGCAGACATGGCGCGTGGGGCAGAATTTATGAAAATTGACCTTGTGAAAACAAAAATATAATTTTGTAAGAGATTTTGGCCTAAATTAAAAATATATCACTTACAGCCCTTTTCCTCTTTTACCAATTCTTTCTTTTTCTTAGTCGTGAAAATATTGGGATGCAAGGCCCCAATGTTCCCGTACACCTGCCCACCAGTGTATTTACCCATACATATAACATTCATTATTTTTTAGACTAACGATTTGATCCAATCGCAAACACACACGCTTCCAATGTGCATCCAACTTGTGGCATATTGCGTATGAAGCTGTAATTTGGACGACGTGTCTATTTTCATTTTCGCTGACAAATTAGATTGCAGGGCCTCAAAGTAATCCCAAATGAACGGGTATCTAGTTTCAAAGCTGCTGTCTAAATACCACTTATTCGTCGGAGAAACCCATGGCGGGCCTGCATCGATTGCATTTTGATCCATCAACGGTTAAAAGGAATAGTGTAAAACGAGTTATTATTTTGCATACACGAATAGATTGTCTTTGGGCGATCTTCAAACTTGAGACGGTGTTAAGGATAACGGTTAAGTCCTTGAATGGTAAGCTATGAACAGATGAATCCGCCTTGTTTCATCTGCTATTGTCGACAATAGCAGATGATCGAAAGCTCAGATCTTCGAACACTGTCATGGCTAAGACCTATGCACTTGGTCTTCTATCAAAGTATCAAGTTGGTCGATTTGCTGTTCGGTCCGACCATCACTTAGTCTAAGTCTCAATTGGATTAACTAAATAGTCTAAGCCCCAGATGGTATACATTTTTACACTTAGTCACATTAAAATTTGAGTAGTTTACAGTTCATCAAATCATGTGTAGTAAGTGGTGTTAGATCAAGTTAGACGATATGGGGAAGGCCTATCTTGGAATTAGACAAAAACAATGGCAATTAACAGGCCATTCATGGCGGGATAGTTGACAAACTGATTATAGGCGGATTTAGATGTTAGACCATGTAGAATGAGACCAAATGTCTAGTGGTCAAATTGGATGATTACCAAGTGGCAATTTACGAATGGCAAAATTACCCCCCCCCCCCCCCCCCAGTTTGAATATCAGGACATAGAAGTTTCGTTCTTCGGCGAATATTCTATCATGATATCTTCAATAATAATCAGGAATGCGAATCTCTGCATTTTGTAACTACATTCACACTATAAACGAAACCGACTCCAAACCGACCGATTGTATGTCATTGCTAATGACGCAAAATAGCTTTGATCGGCCTGGAGTCGGTTTCGCTTGAGTGACTGAATACCCTTTACCAATCTTTGTTTAAAAGCGAGATCACTGTGTGTATCATATCATCTTATGTAAAAAAAAAAATACAGTCATGTTGAGTAAATTTAATCAAGTGTTATATTGTATCATTGTGTTCTATTACCCAAGTGTTTCCTGTTAGTCTGGTTGTATAGCTGCTTTCTATAGGTTATTAGCGTCATTATTACTTTTATTTTCAAAACCGTTCATTGTAACCCGATCGTATTTAACTTCACAACACAAAAATTACAGCAACGTGTAAAGCATTTACTTCTCATACATGAACACTATAACTATGAATGCTAAAACTAATGCAGTATGTACCATAATTTTTGTACGTTCATCATTCTGCTTTACAGATTAGAAGAAATCCTCATTTATTTACATGAATAATACAGGACCGAACCGGTATCCCTTGGTAACGCACAACAATGCCCATGCTCTTTTCTCAAAACAGCCAGAAGCCTTATAAAAAGCATGAATATTTTAATGTTCTAAAAAACAAACTTTAATTATCAACCAATAAAGACTCACAAGGTCTTCCTATCATGGCTATACACCTTTGCAACGCAAAAACCGAAATATCTAAAATTGGTAGCCCATTGCAGCATATTGGAAGTATATTGCAAGGGATTACACAAACCTTGCTCTCACGACATTTTCTACCTGATCTTTCAAAATATTTTCCCTTGTATGAATTCTAATAATCAAAAACGTGTTACTATTTTACATCTTAATTTTTTTAATAATTTGTCCTACATAATATCAGTATAATGAGTCTGCATTTTCTTTAAAAAAACCCATAAGAATAATGACATAATTGCACAAGTGGAAGAGAAATGGAAAGAATCTAAACGCTGTGGCCCTTTAAAGGAACTGGTTGTCGGAATGACCAAACTCTTGGTGAATATTTGTTAGACTAATTAGTAGGAAAACTGATAATTAATGATAAATTTACCAACTTAATAATATAGAGACATGTTATATAAAACTGATTATTTCGAACAAAAGTTGAACTGGAACAAATTCACGTTAAGCACTGGCGTAAATCATTGCGTCACACCTATCTTTCATGGGGAATGGAACAATAGATCACCCCCCCCCCCTCTGCACAAAAGGTGTGACGCAAGAATTTACGCCAGTGACTTTAAGTCAATATTACTAACATTAGCATGGCAATCATGCGAATTAATATTTTAATTAAAATTATACATTCTTCACTTAAAAAAAGAAATATGTGACGTTTTTTTAATGAACAAGTGTTCGAATCCAAAAGTCATGAAAATCACCAGGACTTTCAACGTTAGAGGAACAATTTTGTAATAAAGACTATCGTCACCACTTTTTAAAACCAATCTTTCAGTCACAGACATATTCCACAATACCCATCGTGAATATTTTCATTATACATGCAATTGTTCGTTTTACAATGCGTATTGTTTCGAGCCATAATTATGTTTCGGATTGTCATGAAATAATTATGGAAATTACCCGTCTTGGTGTAACGACAGGCCTGGACGACAGGATCAGTTATTGCATATGACCTTTGGGGATAGATAGACGAAGAGAGAGAGGGGGGGCTGAGAGGAAGACAGGAAGAGAGGGGGAGAGAGAGGGTTGGGTAGAGAAGGTGAAGGAGAGAGAATGTTTGGAATCAAGGAATATGAAGGGAGGGAGACGGAGAGAGTGGATACATATCATAGATAGGGATGGAGAGAGGAAATGAGGTTGATAGATGGATAGACAGATAAAGAGAGATATAGACATAGAGAGATGGCTTAATGAAATAAAAAAAGAGATTAATATAGTTTTTTTCCTCCCTCTAATTTACCAGAGCGCAAATGACAAGGACATTGCAAATTAGCTCGCCTCGGTGCTATTATTTTGTAAAATGTGTATTATAATTGTCAGCACTGTTAACAAGGGTGATGTATTCAACCGAATCACACGAGTCCCTGACATGGAAAAAGCAGTGGCATAGCCACAGGGGAAATGGACCAAGGGTATGCCTACTTCCCCTCTTCTCTCAAAGTCTAAATGATATACACTTCATGAAAAAGACGATAGAAGATAAAAGTAAAACTGACACGAATTTCAATGAAGTTATGGAATGAGAAAAAATTCAAATAAGAAATTATTAATCGAGTTAATGAGCAAAAAGAAAATA
The DNA here is from genome assembly GCF_018143015.1 of Lytechinus variegatus. NCBI lineage: Eukaryota > Metazoa > Echinodermata > Echinoidea > Temnopleuroida > Toxopneustidae > Lytechinus > Lytechinus variegatus. The sequence goes on from NC_054754.1 coordinate 25,745,362, forward strand.
CCAGAGGGAGACTAGATGAGAGAAACAATGTGATGTCAGAATCTGTAACAGCCCCCCCCCTCCCATCCAACTATTATGTTCATTTTACATTTCCATTTTATTTTGTGGTCACTCCCATCTTCGTCTCACCTCAACAAACTATTCATGTTGTCACGCCACATCTATATACTTCCGTTCTAGACCCACTGACCATCAACCCATCTTGTAAAAATATGATCGAATTTTAAAGGCATTTTTTTGTTTCAATTGAACTAATCTAACATGTCTAAGGCAAGTCGTCGGTGACACATGTATTATTTCACAGTGCATTGCCTTTCATACTTGTCAATAGAGTAATAATGATATATGACAATAACAGAGTACGTGCATTTCAAGAATCAAAATAAGTATACGAGTATTAAAAATATATTTCTTCCTCTTTTAAGTGAACATTGTACTTGCTAGAGACAATATCAAAAGTAAAATCAAAGACTGGTATTTCCGGCTTCCCACAGAATTCCAATTTCCATTGGAAAATTGCTACAGTCACAAAACGAAAATGACATCACATTGACCGATATGATGACATTTGAAATACCGTAATAGCTTTGATCGGGCTAGATGCGGTTTGGTTAAGTGTGGCTGGACCATTACTGTTTGTGAAGCATCGTGTGTTTGGAGGCAAACATGGCAAACGAGGCGTAATGAATCTACAGAGAATTATGTATTTACGGTATGTTGGTGTTTTCGCGTGATTTGAGATGAATAATAACAATTTTACAAAAAATGAGTGCGTTTATTCTTATGAAAGATAAAACGTCTATGAATCTATCGGAAGTAATTTTTACGAATGATTTTTTTTTATTTCATCAGAATCTGTCAGTGTTCTTTCAGGGTATAGGAGGGTAGCCAATCCCAGTGATGACTTTGGATTATATTTACAAATCCATTCCAGTTCTTGATGATGATCAGTATTAACAGGAAACCGTCTATTGTATTTATAACATGGTGATAAAAAAGAGTACGTAATTTCTCTTTCGTTCAGCAAAACAAGACGATCAAAAAGTGGGTGAAGTACACCAAGGAAAAGGAATTATTATCATCAACGTTAATGATGGGTATGCATGGCTTGTAAGGTGGGGAAAACATGGGCAGAATAATATTTAAACAAAAGACGGACAAAGTCACTTTAGATACGGCTTCGTTGCTACGAGGGAATTGTCTCTTTTTTCAGAACTGCGCACAAAACTACACAGTTGGATATTGAGGGACAAAACCATGCACAATATGTACGCGAACAGAAAGAAGACGATTTCGTTAACAAGTAGAGCGTCTGGTAGTTTCACCTGAATTACGCGATTCAATATATAGCAGCAATATTGCTGACTTTGAAAATGACTATAAAATGATCATTCACAAAAAACACCATTCACATAATAATGACATTATTATGTTAAAGAAGTGGTCCAGGCTGGAGATATTTATATCTGAATTAAAAGAGTAAAATTCACAGAGCAAAATGCTGAAAATTTTATCAAAATAGGATAACAAATAACAAAGTTATTGAATGTTAAAGATTTGCATTGAATTATTCCGGTGAAACAGTTCTGGGCACGTCTTTATAAATATTCATTGGGTGGGCTGATTATGCCATATCCCGTATAGTTCTTTTGTATTTTGTTATATGAAATTAAGTATATTAAACAATTTTCTACTAAGAACTAAAACATTTGGATTGACAACTGACTAAGTGCATTAGTTATTAGTTGCCGCAACTTATTTCATTATAATGAAGACACATCATTAATACACATGTATGAAAAAATGAAACATTTATGATTTCCTGAAGTGTCATCTAATGAATATTCATGACGAATTGCATATAACTTTTCTCACAAAATATTGATAAATTTTGAAATTAAATAGCTTTGTTATTTGTTATCCGATCATGATGAAATTGTCAGCATTTTGCTCCGTGAATTTTATTCATTTATTTAGATATAAATATTTTCAGCCCGGACCATCTCTTTAATTAACTTTAAATGACATTTTACCTTGATCAATTGGCTTAAGACTTGTGCAAGATGAGCAATGATACTTGATTACCCCTAATTCCATATTTTATGAACTATATCCAAAAACTTTCTAAGTAATGATGGCAATTCAACAATTGCCCCAAAATTGTCAAAGTTCATTGACCTTGAAAGACCTTTGACCTTGTTCATGTGACTTGAAAGTCATATGAGATGTTAAGTAATACTTCATTATTTGTATGTTCAAGTTCCATGAACTAGGTCTATATACTTTTTAGGTTTTGATGTCATTATAAAAACATAAATATTTGCTTAAGATTTCGATGTTGATTCCCCCCAACACGGTTTACGTTCATTGAACATAAATGACCTTTGATCTCAATCATGTGATCTGAAACTGAAACTGAACATTTAGTAATACTTCGTTGTAAGTTTCATGAACGAGGTTAATAGACTTTCTATGTTATGATGCAATTTTAAAAACTTAACCCTTGGTTGAGATTTCAATGTTGATTCCCCCAAAATGGTCTAAGTTCATTGACCCTAAATGGCATTTGACCTCGGTCATATGACTTGATACTCAGGCTTGATGTTTGGTAATACCTCATTACCCTTATGTCAAAGTTTCATGAACCAGGCTTATATACTCTCTAAGTTATAATGTCGTTACATAAAAAAAATATCCTTTGGTTAAGACTTCCATACTGACGCCGCCGCCGTCGGAAAAGCGACGACTATAAATCTCGTTCTGTAATGCAGGCGAGACAAAAACGAGATAAACTAGTGTGACTTTACCATGTTAACCTTTTCAATTTGATTTGAATAAATAAATAGTGATACTAATAATAGTTATGACCTTTTTTCTGCCAGAGGGGAGCAATATCATTACCAATGTTTTAGCTCGAGCTACCACTTTACCAGCATCGTCCAGATCGAGCATTTACCTCACCCCGGATTGAGTGATGCACAGTGTGGATCAATTTCTTGCTGGGGAAAATAACGCCATGGCTGGGATTTCAACCCACGATCCCCTTTTACAAAGTCCGGAAACTGATCCACAGGTCAAAACGTATACGTAATAAATATGACTGATGTTTCTTTTCTATCGAGTGAGACCTATGAATCGTTGACCTTTCATTGATTTGGGCTTCTTTTGTGAAAAGAAAAGGACAATGACGAATTGCAACAGTGCTATTCCGAGAAACAATCTGGAACAACGAGATTAATAATCTTAGTCTCATTTAATGAAAATGTGCATTCTCATCCCCTCGACGTCTCTTTCCTTCCATGACCATCTTACTACATCTTCATCACCAGCCTTGCAGACAAATTACGTGCAACCCCTCTCCAATCCTGAATTCAAACGCGTTTATTATCTGCCATTGCGCTACTGTACAGCCACACCAACGAATCCACCTGAATACCGGTCAAAGCTATTACGTACATTCGGATGGGATTTCATTGGTCGGTTCGGAGTCGGTCGAGTTGGTGTCCCTGCAGCCTTATCCGGCCTATGGCACACTTAGTCTTAATGAGAACAATGAAACGTGATTCATTAGGTTAAAAGGTGTAACCAATTACCAACCGATGCTTGCATTATCATTACGGTTGTAGAGTTTCAATTATTATCTTCACTGAAGATGTACCATCGTTTCAATTATTATCTTCACTGAAGATGTATCATCGTGTCTGATTTAAAGGGAGCGATCAGTCATGTTCAACAGAACAGAGTTCTTACATATACAACTATACTTTACTTTATTAATACTAATTTTGAGGTATTTGCCTCATCATCTGACCATTATATCTGGAACTTTGAGGTCATATTTCTTGGTTATGGTATATCTCAATTGAATAATATTTAGCATTATCATTTCAGATTTCCAACGCATGTAATCCGCCCATTATGAAATAAGTATACATTGATACCTTTACCTCTCAGTTGGTGATGCAAAAGAAAATGTTACGTCGCAAACGATGCATTATGGTGCAAACAAGAAGGACGGGCACATACCGAGGAATATAAGGTATGAAGCAGATCTAATTTAGAATAACATTTATGCAAGTGTTACATTGACGCATGTGTTGAGGTAATTGCCAATTCGTCCACTGCCCACATGGTCTACCTTCATTTAGTCTAATGCCATTTCGTCCAACAACCATTTGGGCCAATAACCATTTGGCAAAATCATCACTTAGTCTAATCACTAGTTCGTCTATGACCATTTCGTCTGATAACCCGTTGGTCTATATAATACCTTTTTTTATTTGTTTTCACTAATTTCCCCCAATTAACACTTTTACAATATAGACCAATGATCTATAAACAAAATGGCTATTGAACCAAGTGGTTATTAGACGAAATGGCAATTAGACCATGCGGATAGTTGACGAATCGATGATAGAGCAAAATTTTAATGACAGAAGACGATTTTGAAATAATAGACAAAAAGGCATAAGACCAATTGGAAATGAACTTGTGTTGATTGCATTCACATTCTATAGCTCAGGTATACCGGGTCAACCTGATTACAAGGAAACATCATCCTCCTTGTAAAGTCATATCAACCGTGAAAACGAAACCGACTACAAACTGTCAGATTGCACGTCATTCGGAATAACGTAATAGTTTTGATCGTGCTGAAGAATGCCAAGATAGTGTGACCGTAGCTTTGATATTTAGAGCAAGAATGATCAGGATCCCGTCTTACAAAAAATATTGTGGTTGGTCTTATCAGCCTTAATCCATCAATGTCATTATTTTTCATACAAAAAATTTACACGATGTCCTTTGCAAAAAAGGGGGAGGAACATACTGGTAAGACAACGATGATGTATACATCATCATCATCTAGAAAGCATTCGAATAAACATGCATAATATAATATGTTGACGTTGCTGGTTTTCCAAAGTTGGGGTTGATTGGATCAATCATAACTCTTTGTAAGACGCGACCCATGTCCTTGCCCATGAAAAAATAGCGACATCAATACATACCACCTGCTATGTAAAGAGTAAGGATCAGAGAGCACTGGCCTCAGGGATTCCTTGACAACGGCTTTCATAGGAGTCTTCCGCCTCTCAGAGACACTCCTCGTATGTTTAGCTACCACAGAGAGGGGTGTTGGGGAGGGGGTGTCGTCCCCATCACTCCTTGACCCTTCGTCTTCAGGAGACGATCCACCGAAGAGACTTCTAAATCGACGAGGTCTTGGGCTAGGGGTAGCCATCATTCGATCCAAAAATCACCAATTTGATTCTTCTCTGTCAGTAATTGAATTACCAGAGTAGGTTGATCTCTTGGGTATATCCACTTAAAAAACGAACATGTGAACAATCCAAAGGACTATTTGCTGGGAATCACTGAATTTCAGTCCTGCAACTGTTCGGCATTGCCATATTCTTAACGCTTATGTTAATAGTATTTTATCCAAGGTAGATAAAAATGTACGTACAACTGTTATCGCATCGTCGGACACACACTGCGCCTGTGGTAGTAGGTAAAACAACGACAGACTGGATAACTGCGCGGAATGAGCGGAACACGACAAATGGTGAGAAAACTCGAGCGACCGGTATCGCAATCGAAGCCCTTGGTTACATTGGATAAAATGTCAATTGATCGCACAAATCCAAGGATGGATTCGATTCATATAGGTTTGCATGTATTCCGTTGACTCTCTGATCAAAGATATCAGAGCTGCATGTCGATTACCACTTAGATGCTTAGACCAATGGCAACATCGCCGAATGGCAGAGGCAAATAAAATTTCGTTTCCTCTCCGAAATCTCTGTTTGTCAGTATTATAAATTAAAGACCAAAAAATAAATAAGTTATTGTGCTATCATGAATATGTCATCGATTCCTCCCCTGCTATACATGCGTAATTATCCTTACATCTCACAAAAATACACTTCATTTCTAAAAAAAAAAAAAATCAGACGGCAATCATTCGATCGGTAATGCAGCGAGTTGATCAAAGAAGTCACCACGTTAATTAATTAGCAAAAGCCATTTCATATAACACAATGTACGGATTTTCGGTTCGGCTGATAATATCCGGGTATATGTAGCAAGAAATCCTATATTCGGAGATCTGTTTCAATTGGAGCCCTATAAGCGTATTTTAGCGACTTTTAAAAAGCTGTAGAATCAATTCCACCGATACTTCTTTTATGCAAATAACAAGTATTGCGCCTGTCAAAGCGTGATGTTGGCATAGTTTAACCGAGTTGTTTAGCTCTCATGTGAAACAGATCGTGAAATAAATGCGCCTCATAGCTTGTGTTTTGTTGGCTCTCAAAGTATTCCTGTTTTCCCGATGGAGAGAGGAAAAACAAGACCAAGATCAGGAAATCCGCAACTATTCTATTTCTTCCTGCTCTGTTAGCTCTTGCAACTGCAGAGTTTTTCGTGTTTTCCACACAGTAAAATGACCTTTCACGGTTTCACCTTGATTTCACTCGATTCCCGCGTTCAAATTGTACACTTAATTGACCGTTCGTTCACAGAGATAATAATTAAGTGAAAGTCCAATGTGCAACCTTGAGCGCTCATTCCCACCAATTGATATGGGATCAAAATGTAAGTAGTATATCCATAGTGAACTTCACCGTCTGTTCAACCACATGTTCTACGTCATATACATGTGGTGTGTGTTGAGAGAGTGTGTGTCCGCTTTTAACACGGAATTTACGTTCACATCACAAATTCCCCAAAACGATATACTGTATACACAAAACAAGGTTCAACCTCTCTCAATCGCTCTCATATAAACTGATAAAACGTCGAGCATGTTATTTATTCATTATTTTAACATATTCAAATCTTTCTTTCTTCATTCATTTATCCTTCTATTAATTTTTTTTAACTATTCTTTATGTATTTGTTATGTATATGTCAAACAAACTCATCTAATCCATGAAAGTTACATGTATGGAATACTGAATAAAGATATACGCAATGTGGAAATTGGTAATAGGTGAACGGCACAGTACTTTTTTAAACATGTGTTTAAAATCTCAAACAACCATGCTTAAATTATTGATAATTAAATATTTAAATTCAAACTTGGTTGATTTTAAACACGTGTTTAAAATTTAAAGGTGGGGAGGGAGGCTAAAATCATTATTATAATGATTTTAGCCTCCCTCCCCACCTTCTTCGCTTTTGAAAATAATTCAAACAATGCTGTTTACTAAATAAATCGCATAGCAGTTGTTTAAAAATTTTAAACACGTGTTTAAAATCAACCAAGTTTGAATTTAAATATTTAATTATCAATAATTTAAGCATGGTTGTTTGAGATTTTAAACACATGTTTAAAAAAGTACTGTGCCGTTCACCTAGTAAACAGCGTTGTTTAAAATATTTTTAACGGAGCTCCGCCCCCGCCCCATGCATGGTCATTGCTGTCTTTTAAATATCATAATACTGTAGTCATGGTAGTGTCATTTGTGTATCAGCAAGGCAGGTGGCTGTGATTATTTGCAATGACGTAACCGTTTGGTCGGTAAGGCTCGGGTATAAACGCTAAATATATTTTATTCATGTCAATATTTATATTTAAAAGAATCAGAGTCTCTACATTCATCTCGAAAATTTATATGGACGGAATCTTGGATTGTGAAATGAAGTTATTTGATCTTCATCTTTTCACAGCAAGAGCGGAAGGGGGCAAAAGTACAAGCAAATAAAATAAAGAAGTAACAGAAAAGTGGAATGTAACTTTTTCTTTTAATTCTGCATTCTATATATATATTTCTTTTTTTTTGGGGGGGGGTGTTGGGGCAATGTGAGGTACTACTCAGGGAACACTTATCTACCATGGGTGAGATCACTCAAATGCGTAAAATTGCATTTTTATTGCTAATCCACTCTAAAAATTCTAAGTCCACATTTTAAAATATTATACACGCTCTAAATTTCATAAATTTCATAATTTCAAAATAAATCAAGATGGGCAATAAGATGTAGTGAAGAGTGAAAAACTGGATTTAGGTCTTAACTTTAAAAATTTGAACTGAAACGAAATAAAGCTTTGAAAAATTCAAATTAAGTTCACAATTCGAGGCACTCAACACATGAAGTCCGAAAATAAATAAATGAATGAATAAATAAATAAATAAATGAAATATTTAATCGTTTGTAATATAGAATATATTAAACGAAAGTTCCATTTTATATCATTTCCTCGCTTTAAGTTTCAGTAGGCCGAACCACCTCCAGCCCTCAAGCATTTTTTTCAATTGTTTCATTTCATTTCTACATCATTGTATGTCCTAAAATTTTGGCGATATGGATGACACAAACAAAAGAAACACCTTGTGTTCTTGTATTACCTACTCGGAACCCGACCAAAAGCAATAAATTACCGCGTTTTGTATTTTTTTGTTTTGGAAGTGAGGCCCCAGTGAGGCTTTTCCAAACATATGTTATACTGCAAATTTAAGGATAATTTACTTGCAGAGTTATTTTGTGCTATCAATATAGATCTGTAAGGTAAGGGCTAGAATGGCCCTTTATAAAATCATCAATAAAATCAATGCCAAAATACTGTTTTATAGATGTAGTCAAAGTTAAACTTGAAAATTTCCCCCAAAATAATCAATAGATGAAAAAAGTTGACCGAAGCCTTTCTGGTAAGACTTTTGTTCTCTTTTCTCCTTTTTTTTAACAATATTTTGAAGATTTAATGAAGATGGGGTCAGTACTTGTTTTTTTAATCTCGTTTCCTAGTCTATTCATGTATTTATCTAATCCATATCATCTTCTAATTACATTTGTCTACCTTTATTACAAGCTCCAAAATCGTGACTATGAATCCGTTTAATTCATAATGATTCTTAAGTCAGTTATTATTGCTATTCAGGTCACGCAATGTGAATTCTTCGAAATCGAACTGCAATAATCCCCCTGCCTGGCTTCTTTTACCTAAAAATATATGAGGGAGTGGCACGGGATGTATTGTTTTCTAATGGATTCATGCAGGGCTAGATTCCATGGATATAATAAGGATTATTTTTTCCAAGGACCATCTGAGCTATCATAAGTTTTCATGTGAAACAGCTATTGTTATACTTCCAACTTAATGGTAATTAAAGATTCAGTTCTCCTGACTAAAACAATGTAGAGGGCCATTCACTTTGCATGAACAAAATGATTGAATAATGCTAGCTATCATTCTAAATCAGAAAAATAAAAAAATCTATATATTTTTTTATCTGAATTCTGCAGACTCGACAAGCTTTACTTTTTATGCAGGTCCCTCATAATTCCTCAAAATATATTAAAATTGAAATTGATTTTATTACGCAGCATTCTTTAATTTAGATGAATGATTATACCATAATTGTTTATATCATAATGAGTCTTCTGATATATTTTTTTTCTATTATGTTTATTTGTAATATGTAACTGAAAACAATATCAAAGTAAAATTCAAATTCAGATTAAAACCAGCTAGTACTTTTAGCTGGACCCAGCTGACTCAAGATAAAAAAAGTCGGTTAAAGTATTAGGAGTAGTCCAACGCAAACAATCAAAGAAATGAATTAAGCGCTAGCAGAAATATAACAGGATATACATGAGAGTAATGGTTTCTCTAAACCCCAAGTTCATTGAAGACAAATACATGTAGTAGCAGTAAACACAGATTTCTCGGAAAAAAGGTCTTTAAAACCAAGGTTGACACCATATCACCATAGATCATCTACATGTAGATCTCAGTGTTACAGTTTTTACATAAACTGAATTTTATGAAATCACCTAAAAACGATCACACAGAATTACCAAGATGGATAAGCACACAGAAGGCAGTGCATTATTATTGCTTGGAAACAGACCCGATAGTAAATCTTTGGCTGAAATACCATTTTTATTTGGTTAATTTCTCAGTATTTACATGATTCCTCCCGTAATCTTAATTCGTACACGTTTTCATTTATACAGACACTTCAGCGATCCTTTCATGGGGTTATGGGTACAAGCTTATTTTGAAATCGTTACTACAAGGCATTTAACTTAAATTTAAACAAAAGACAATTTTGAGGCATATTAGTAATTTTGTCATATTCAGAGTTTGCTTGGGTATAGAATATAACCTTTTTTGTCCTTTGAGTAAATGATAAAAATTCGTGTTTTGCAATTATTGCTCGGTTGTTCGTTAAATAACCATGATTTCTAGTCAAGAAACTCTGATATCGTCTCACACGGAGAGACAAAAAGAGATTTTTGTTGTTGTTTGGGGATTTTTGTTCCTTTTTTTTGCTTAGGATAAAAAAATCATTTGTAAACGGCGATGTACCTTTAAATTCTCACTAGTATTTTCGTCGATGTCATTGCCGATCTTTTGAATTCAATTCTTCTATTTCATTTCCATTCAAAACATAATACAAAGTAATATAAAGCAATACAAATCAAGTACAATTTTATAGAAGGGCATTCTCACTTCGTAAAACAGAAAAAACAGTATAATATAGAGCATAAATGGAAATTAGGGTAAAAAAAAGGTTAAAAAAAATTCAAGTGAGATAGTGTTAACCTTCTTGGAAAGTTATTCTCTGAGGTAATCCATGAAAGGGGTGGTCCAGGCTGAAAGTATTTATAGCTTAATAAATAGAGAAGAATTCACTGAGCAAAATGCCGAAAATTTCATCAAAATTGAACAACAAATAGCAAAGTTATTGGATTTTAAAGTTAAGTAATATTTCGTAAAAACAGTCATCATGAATATTCATTAGGTGGGCTGAAAATGTCACGTCTCCACTTGTTCTTTAGTATTTTATTATATGAAATTAAGTTTATTCAATTTGTTTTCCTCCGAGAACTAGAAAAATTGGATTGGCACTGATTTAGTGCATTAGATATTTATTGCTGCAACTTATTTCATCATAAGGGAGCCATATTATTCACAGAGGTATGCAATAATGAAAAAAATATGATTTTATATAATAACGTAAGAAAACGGAAAGTGGAGATGTGACATCATCAGCTCGCCTAATGAATATTCATGAAGACTATTTTCACAAAATATTGCTAAACTTTAAACTTCAATAACTTTATTATTTATTATCCGATTTTGAGGAAATTTTCGGCGTTTTGCTCAGTGAATTCTACTCTGTGTATTAAGATATAAATATTTTCAGCCTGGACCACCCCTTTAATTTCAGTTACTATCGATATTTTGTTTAGATAACCGTGTAATGTTATCATTAAAGTCTGATATTTACAACACACTCAAGGCAGATTAAGAAAAAAAAATATCTAAATCTAAATCTGTTGAACAAACATTATACCGTAGAAAGAATATGGCAGTTGATGAAAGCATGGACACGAGATGGCGGCATTCAAAAGAAGTTTACTTCAACATTGAGATTCTGAATCGAGGAAAAAATTGCTGCAGAATTTCACCGGTAATTTACACGTATGCATGTAGATTGCGTATATTACCTTAGATTTAATATCGTGATTTACAATCATTCTGACATTCAGCTTAAAATGAATCTATTTATGGTGATCTTTTTTGTGTCACGTTTCGCCAAATCGAGGAGGAGAATTTGAATATTGACCAAAGGGAAACTAAACGTTGACAACTTCTGAAAAATCAAAAGTTCATGAAGTTGGCTATTAAGTGTAGACATATTATCTAGGATTAGAAAAGCACCAAAATGACAGCACATTTTATCGAGAATCAAATCCATGATTGTCACAATTTGAGCCATGGTCGAAGGGTCCTATTTGCCTCCTATACACATTAAATCCGGGGTTAAGTCACCGGCACAGTACGAACTTTATCTAATATAATATTATTATTAAAATCAATCATTTACAAAATCGCATCACTAAATATAACTAAAAGAAAATAATGAACTACATCACATGTCATCTATAGTAGATATGAAAGAAGTATATTAGAAAAACCTTAGAGAATCTAGCAATTTAGTACCGATATCTTACCCTTATCATTATGATATCTTTAACACAATATTTGTATATAATCGACGGTTTAATTTTTTTGTCTTCAAAATTAGCCCTGCCTGTAGGCCTAAGACTGACACTATATAGTCTTGCATTACTTTGCTGTCTGATCATAGCGTGCATGTACGTAACTTCGAGGCGAGAGTCAGACTTTCATTCCTGTGAAGTTTAAAATAAGGGAAGCACTGTAATATAGAAGAAATAAATGAGGGATATGGTTTTGCATCCCCCCCCCCTTGCGCCCCGACTCGAACGGCCCAGACTCCCATTGACTATCGCTCCAAGGTGAAGCTGCAGTTATTTGTTACCCTGGTTTGTTCCAAGACGTATTAAAAATAATAAAAATAATAATGTAAATGATGATGGGGGTTAGTGGGCCGAACAGATCTTGAAGCAATGCGATATACCCCCACCTCATCCTTGAATTATATCTGTGCTCCGTTTCATAAAACCTATTGTGAAAGCAACTTTAGTTTAAAACTACTGAAATCCTTAAATCCGATTGGTTAATTGCTATGGTAAAAAAATCTTTATGAAATAGGAACCTGCAATTTCATTCTTCTCTAGATGCTTTAACATGTTTCATGTGAAATCCAGGGCCAAATCTATTGAACACATTAACCATAGTCTGCAGGCACAGACCCTGATTGGAACACAAGTGTGCCTCCACGCAAAGACTAGCACATAGAGGACCTTCGGTACACAGGACATGGGTAGGCTGCACATTCAGACCCTTAAGTCTAGTGAAGGGTTTGCACAGCAGACTAAAACATACCCTGATAGGTAACTCAGATGTCGGGTTAATCAACGCTTTCCGAGGACACACTGTCTCCCTACGGGCTTTGAGTCACCAGAACTAAAATGAGACAACGCGTTGCTTTTCAAAATGCATGTAAATACTAGAGAGACATCTAAACCACAAGAATAGACTTGGTTACCATCCCTGCTAGCGTGCCTTAGATGAAAGCCCATCATTCACTACCTGATTATGGCATTATCAGAGAATCATCAGAGGTAGCCAAAGATATGTTCACACGACAACCCACAGACTAGTGCCCGTATTCTGAAGTCGGGTTTAACTTAAACTCTGGTTTAAAGTTGTGGTTTAAGTATGGAAAGCCAATTGTTACATAAATCACTAACAGTAGAAATATCATATTTCAGTTCATTTGGCTCTCAAATCAATTGTCTAGGAAGTATAAAATAGAATACTGTCTTCACCATCGATGAATCAGGAAAGAGCACAGTAACCATAAGAAACATACAACTTAATGAACATTTTGACACTTCTGGCTTCCCATAATTTTAGCACAGAGTTAAACCATGGTCTAAATTAAACCTGACTTCAGAATACGGGCCATTAACTTTATGCTATACAGTCACATACAAACCGATTTCAAACCGACCGATGATGCATCATTAGAAGCAGCGTATCGGTCAGGGCCCCGTCTTACAAAGAGTTGCGATTAATCCAATCAATCACAACTATGGACGGCCAACAACGTCAACATCTATTATGCATGTTTGATCAAAATATTTGGTGTATTTTCATGCATTCGTTGTTTTCTTGAAAATTGAATGTGCTTCTCTTTGTTAACAAAGGACATTGTGCAAATTTCCTGTACAAAACAAAACATGACACTGATGGATTTACATAGAGTTACGATTGATTGTATCAATCGTAACTCTTTGTAAGACGGGGCCCTGGAATCAGTTGCGGCTGAACACTTGTCTAGGCCACTTCATAATCATTGTATTTATGAACCCGGTTACCGCATTTACCCTTTTTTCATGCTCGTACATTGTACACGTTGTCACATTTCCGTTAACTAAAGTGTTAGTTTTACTATAAGACATAGCCTTACTACATACAGCTTCAGCATAAGGCCGTGCAAGATGCATAAATATAAATTTACAATAAATTCAAAGGCGAGGGAGCGAAGCGACAGAGTTGTCATGGCGGTGCTATTGCATTCAAGTGAAAGTGATGCATTTCGTGCAAAATTTGGGGGAATTTTGTGTAAGTATTCATTTTTTCTTCACATAGTGGGGCTCACCTTTGCCACCACCCTCCCCCTTTGCTCTTTCGTATGGCAACAATTTAGCAAGTCTAATAAATAAATCCATTAATGGTCCATATGAACATGGTTTGGAAAAGAAGATCCTATAAATAGCCGTCCATGCCACTCCGTGCAGTAATACAATCTAGTTGGTTTGTTCGCTCCGTCAATCTTCGAGTGTTTTCACTAGTGCGAACGTGATAGCGCAAGTTGGGCCTCCTATATTAACTCCTCCAAAAGCATCTGTCTTTTTTAAAGTTTTTTTTATCTTCTTGTCATTCTCCTTCCTGTCTTTATTATACCCCGTCACTTATTTTTAGGGTTTCAAAGTAAAGTGTTTGTTTCATTGGAGATTAAATTATCCATTTGACGTGTGTTTAGAGAAAATAAGGCGATGCAATCGTCAACCGATTTATTCAACTCTTTGAGCTCTAGTAGCAAACAGGATGCGTGCAATGTCGCAGTCACACAACCGGAACCAACTCCGAACCGATCAATGACATGCCATTTGATATAACGTAATAGATTTGATCGGTATGACGTTGTGGCGTTGGTAGGACTGTAGAAAAGGTATGTGGTAGAACTATGGTGAATTGAAGATACAAACGCATCATCCAGCTTAAAAGTACATATTTGTACGCCATGTTTTTTCTGATTCTTTTTTATAAGAACGGTGTGGAGTGGTGTTGGAGTCCTCTGTTTTCCATTTATTCGCATTTCCCCATCCTTAAGCCTACTACGATTTACAGCGTCATGCATAGACACAACATTCATGTGGTATCCTCATCGTTGTTAATTTATTTTCATCTCTACAGTGCGTATCAAAAAAAAAGTTTTCACTTATAGAAAATTCTGTAAAACCACTTTAAATGAGAAAAACTTAGTGAAAAATGCTGGAGATGTCTGATACAAACTTTTGTTCAGATTGAGTTATGTCCTCAGATCCAGCTGGCACAAAAAGGGTAAAGGTTGTACAGTGTTGGCATTTCAATTTGGGTGGCAAAATTGTTACAGAATGCTTGAATGTATCCGTTTTATTTCAACTGACTAAAAGTGCAAGGGAAATATATGAGAAATGTTTCGCAGGGTAAGTTTGATTTCGCCCTTTCCCCTTGACACAGCGTGAAAACGAGCATTTTTTTTCGCAAACAGATTTTTGCGAGAATTACAAAAATGGACAGTGCCCACTCAAGTGTAACATTCTGTCAAAACTTTTTCTTTCATTGAATAGATAAACCCAAACCCAAGATTATATATGAAAAAAAATCCCACTTGTTGTATATTTTTTTAATTCCCAGGGCTTTTTCAAAGTGTAAACTTTTTTTTGATGCGCACTATATAATCCTGCGAATAAAGGTTGGATTATTTTCTTTTTTCTTCTTTTTCAAATTTCCTCGACGCAATATGAATATAATTTTCAGACGCTAATGCTTTAGGGAGTATTAAATAAGAGTTGTCTATTTTTCAAGATTTAGACCGTTGTGTTCTCGTACTTTAATATATTTAACATGTTTGATTAAGAATACAGTGGGACTTACCTGTAGTTCCATTTCATCAGCATTGCACGATATCCCAAAGTGATGAAAGACCAAGGCGATGAAAGTCAGTCACACGCCAAAAAGAGCCAGAGAGATGCATGGGGAAAGAGAAAATGAAAGGAGAGTATTTTATAATTTATGTTGTTCTCTCCGCACATAAGACTGGTGGACAATCATTTTGCAAAGATTCTGCAAACTGGTCACAAGAATCTCGTACAATGACCCTGCCGCTTGTGGAATTGTATCGAAAATACTTGTGTAAATATATACTGTATATGGTGCGGGTGTGTTTGTGTGTGTGAGAGAGAGATGAGCAGAGATAGAGAGAAATGTAAATCAGTTTCTACAACTCATTTTATTTAAATAATAACAATAATTGTAGGCATAGCTTATATCAATGTTCCCAAGATAAATCCTCCCTTTTGAAAATTTTGATGCGGCCGAGCAAAAATCTTTGGTAAAGTAGTGGGTATATAACCCTTTTCATATAACATCATGAATGAGAATGTCTTTATTTCGATTTCCACTTCCACCGGCTTCCCAACATCTTTCCCAAGGACGTCTACCAGACGATGTGCAGGATCAAGCGGTAAAAGAATGGCGCGGAGGAGATGGGGGACCAGCGGGACAATTTATGGCGCGTTATCAAACGAACATATACATGACATACACACATCCAACACAAAAGGCGCCGAAAGGAGTTTTCTTCTGTCCGAAATGTTAGAAAATATATCCTGAAAATAAAAGAACTTCCTGCAGCAGAGTCTCGAGAACACCTGTAATCTTACCAGATTGCGTAATTATACTGTAAATTATTATTTGGTGTATGAAATCTTACAAATTTCCTTAAATAAAACAGCCTTTTCCCCTTTTTAAACAGACCTGTTCTGTTAACTTGCAGAAAAATTCCTGATTTATGAACTTACAAAATAATTCTGTTATTGCATTCTCCAAAATCTTCTATGTTTCTTATATGTAAAATCAGGGTTTTTGTAACAGTGTAGCGTGTATGAAATACAAAGAGGGAGAGAGCTGGGAGGGGGGCGAAAATGTGTATAATACATAATTAATTAGTAATAAGGCATGAATAGAGGGGGAGAGAGCGTGGGTAAGAGAGGAACGTTTATGCTTTATGTTTGTTACACTCCTAGTTTTTATTAGTCAAGCGGGGGCAAAGAGTTGTGAAACTGGCCGTAAAAGTTCGTTACGCCATTATCACTTTATCACGATCACTTTATGTCAATTGACAAATCATTGAGTAGTTTGACAAATTAAAAATCGGGAAATACTCATTCACGTCTCTACGTAACGAATGTAAATCCTGTTTTGACAAACTACTTTAACTGACGAATCCAACAAGCACGAATTGACAAATCGATATTGTCAGTTCGATTGCAGACGACGAATCTTATCAGACTTGACAAATTGAGGGACGAATCTAGACATACAATACGAATTTTTGAATGAAAGTTTTTGACAAATTTAAAACGGGTTTCCTTTTCTTAAAAGATTTGTGAAAATTCACATCGTGCGCATGCGCCCTGGAGATCGAGAGCAATTTTTGTTTTGGTATCGCCATTCGATCGCAAACTCTCGATTCCAATTCCCTGACTGTCTCCATCCAGGTCCAGCACTTCAGATCCTACCTGCAGGGCCAATCGAACATAGGGTATGCATAACTTAATTTGTAATTGTCACACAATTATTTGTATACTGCTTTGTACATATTTTAATTTTGTGGAAATAAATGAAATGAAATGAAATTATTGACAGTTACTGAGCTGTATAGACCTAACTGTTGCACAAGTGGTCTGTACTAGGCTGTAAGTGTAAGTTCTCTATCGCCTGGCCGCTAACGGTCTGTAGTGTAGCCAGGCCGGTATAGGCCTACCGGTACCTACCTCGGGCCAAGTTCGTGCAGGCTCCACTCCACTTCACTTCCGCTACACTACGCTCCACCTACCCGAACTTCGGGACGGCGAACTCGATCGGATATTCCGAGTCACAAAGGTGGGATGGAAATCATGTTTATTGTAAAAATTAAAGAAAAAAAAATATAACGAGAAAGATAAATAACTTAATATCTTACTCTACACCCGTATTTCACTCTGTGTCCATCCTGCGGTTATCCTCAAAATTGGTGATTTTGGGCCACCACACGTATTATATGACTGCCGATTCCAAAACATCGCACGCGTACTCACGGCCGATTTCAAAACAGCGCATGCGATATCGGTCGCGCCGATGTGCTTGTGTGATGCAATGGATCTGTCATACCCCTTTCAGTATAAAATACATTATCTTATAGGCAGAATGCAGTGTTATGTATGATTAATAATAATGATAATATTAATTACGTCATGATAACGGTGGTTGTTTTTACATGAACGCTGTAAGCAATTGTTTATCGGATGATGTACATACACCTGCACTTCACCAGTATGACAATACAATACACTGTTGCCTGTTATGTTTCGAGAAGACGGGTAGAGGGAGTTCGTTGTTTTATGAGGAGTATGTGTTGATAATTGCTGTCAACCGTGAGTGTGACAGAATACTATCTAACCGGGGACGCTGGTAAAACATAGACGATCCTCGTTTTAAAATAGCCTCTAAAATGGCAGTGTGGCGCAAAAATAATTTGATTGGAGCGAAAATATGCATGCTCACCAACATCTCGATTAGCGTAAATGTTACCCAATTTGATAACATGTTCTCCCTCGCTCACTTGCACCGTGGACCTACTAGACGCACTCCCACATACGTCCCAGGGTGATACGGGACTATGTTTCCCCCCCAGAGAGTGTGGAGGGAGTGTGAGTTTTTCTGAGGAGTATTTGTGTACATAAGTGCCGTCAACCATGGGGGTAGTATGACGGAATACTCTCAAACCGGGGACATTGGTAAAACGTAAACGATCTTCGTTTTTAAATAGAATCTATAATGGGAGTAATGGTGCAAAAATGGCCCCCAAAATTAAGATTTTTTATAGCGTCCACGCTTAATGCCATGTATGGATATGGGTGAGGGTGTGTATGATAAAGATACACATAGAGAGTGTCAGAGAGTGAAAGTATAGACGGGAGAAAGGAGTAAACCGAATAACATTCGGGTTTTCAGCATGTAATGATACTTGTAATCTTTGCTAAAGTGAAGTTGAGTTATTTTCTTAATTGCAGCTTTGAAATCATTCGAAACAAGCACGAGTAATTATCACAGGTGATAATCAAAACCGTCTTTGTTCAAACACACGTTTCATTTCATAATCAATGACATTGGAAAGATAAGAAGAAAGACAAATTGAGAAGAAAATGCCCTAACTTAGGACATCATTTTGAATATAAGGCAAAGGACATAACTAAATATGAAATTTAAAAAAAAATCAGAACGACCATCTACGGTACAAACAATACACATGTGTATATATACATATGTAAGTAAAATTCTATGAAAATTTAAAGTTAGCTATATCCAGATCTTTTCATAACATTACCCTCCCTCTAACCATAGAGCTATATGCTCTAACAATGGTTCCTTGTTTTGTGAAGAGAGAGATGGGTTTCAATTATTCCTCATCTCTCTTGAAATGAATATAAAGTCTGGACACACCCCTATAAAGCTTCACTGAACTTACAAATCTTCAAATATTCAGCCCTGTCACCTGGCTGTTAATGTCCCAGCGGTGTTGAGATGGATAGCACTTCAATAAAAAATAGGAGCGACTACGCTAGTATACACCTTAAGCAACTAAAGAAGCCATTTTCTACATTTTATCATGATAAATCACACTTTATAAACACAACGTGATCAATTATCACCAGTCTCCAACAGTGTATGAGGTATTCGACTGTCAGTGGCGGGTCGTCTATCTTGGAGTATTTTAGTGGGTTCCGTTTCGCACTCTCCATGCATACTTAAAAACGATTGGTCAATGTAAACAACCTGTTATTAATTAGATGTCCGGCCGATAGTATCGCCAATATCAACTATGGTTCTGTTAGATTATAACAAAGAAATTGGTTGACTTTGACCATAATATGTTGGTTGGACACACGTTGAACAACACATCGTTTACCTTAACCAAACCTCCTTCGGAGTGCATAGTCAATTCGATTATCTCTTTTATTCAAAGCAAATGCAAAATCGTATACAATAGTTTTCACTGTATGAACTTTACAGTAGAGGAAGGCGGGGAAAGTTGTGACACTTTTTGCATTTTGCATGTTATATTAATATTACTAATGATATTGTAGAAATAAGTACCCTTCCTTTTAATCTGATTCTTGTGAAATATTTTTCCACCTATATATAACATTCTACCCCCACACTGAAAGTCACTGTGACCTTTGAAAAAAAACGATGTCAAATGGCTCAACTTGCCCCATCTGTGGGGTAAATTGTGCCACCTTCTGAGGTAAGTTGAGCCACAAAAACTTTGTACAAAATGTATGCGGAAAGAACCGGCATGTCATTTTTTTTATTCAAAGTCTTTTCACTTGCTAATTCTCCATAAATACTAACATCATCCAAAAGTAAAAGATCTGTCATGTGAATTTGCTCCTTTCTACCTGCATATCAAAGGCTTTTAAAGGTTTTCTTTTATTATTATACATTACCTTAATAATTACCAACTCAACTCAACTTGCCCCATGTTGGCTGGCTCAAATTTCCCCTGTCCGAACATAATGCGATATTTCTACATCCAAACATTTCTTATGCATCCATCATGTAAAAGAGTATGACAAAATGAGAATCCATACCTGGACAAACAATATTGTTCTTATTTCTTTAGTATGTAAAAATCACTGATCTATATCACACTTTTTTTTTACTTTTTTGGCTGAAATTTGTATTTTCCCTCTCAAAAAGTACTTTTTGTTTCAAAGTTGAAAACAATGTGGTGGGGTTAAGGGTTATGTAATGGGTTATCAATACATGACACCACCACAATGTCTGACTCCTTCATTATTGGTCTGGGGTTGGTGGCTCAACTTGCCCCTATGCTCAACTTACCCCGCCTTCCCCTATTGTTAACGGTTTTTACAACAATGTTTAATGTAATGAAGATTAAATTGTATGTTAAAAAATGAAACAGCTTTTTTTTTACTGTTTTAGACCCCATGCTTTTTTTTTCTTATCAATTGGGGCTGGGTGATACAATTTCCTTGCACTCAAGCTCTTCAGCCAAATAGTATACTTATACCATGTATACTGGCTCATGAACTGTACACCAAAACATCGAGCGTAACAAATAATATTGAGTAATGATCGATTTTTGGGCGACTTCTTTTCCAGTACGTGCTATTCCAGACGTTTTATTTGTAACTCGAGGAGATTGTTGTTTTGCGTTCGATTCGTGGCGTCATTGAAGGTGATGTGATCACGTGATCAGCCGCGTTTTATGTGGGTCATGTGGGGATCATTTTCAAAATAACGACCAGGGGCCTGTTGCATGAAACTTTTTTACCTGACAAAACTCTGGTAAAATCTGAAAACTAGGTTAGTCTGATTTCTGCCATTGACTTTAACACAGGGCAAAAACTCCGGTAAAAAACCCGAGTTTTCTCAGGTAAAAAGTTTTATGCCACGGGCCCAAGGAAGTTTCGAAATAGCAACCAAGAAGACAATTTTGTCAAGTGAAAGTGGCAAATGAATACCGTAAAATCAAAAATGAAAAAACGAATGATTTTGTTTGAATCCAAAGAAAGAGATTAACATACTGACCTCGAAATAAAGAAAGAAAATAATTTGACCACGTAAGAGATAATAGTTATTACCATGATGTATTATTGTCGTGTAAGTTTAAAAAAAAATAACAGTACACCATCCCTCACAATCTCGTGGGTATTATTTGAATGAGGAGGCATCTGATTGAATATCAACATGTCATTCACCTTGTTGGTATTTATAAAAAATCAGTTTAATTACATAATCCGCATAATAATGGTCATGCTGATACGATTATCGTGAACCGCAGAAATATCAGTTGTGCCAACGATATAAAAATTAGTTCGAGTAGAATCTAATGAAATTACCACGAAAGTGTTTGTATGTATAGATACAAACTATGTGCCAAATAGTAGTCTGGAAGAAAATGCGTAATTGCGGATAAATGAGTAAAATAAGCATGGAATTCCATCAAATGTCGGGTATTTTTTATCAATACACCTTCCCACCTATGTCTTTTTGTGTCAGTGATCATCAGAATGATCAGTTTTTAGCTAAGATTTCATGATTTCACGCGATAAGTTCATTTCAATATACCAGATCTAGATTTATGGGATTATTTTGACCTTGATTTAAAACACTTTCTCATGAAACAATTGTTTGCTGCAACTACTGTCTTTTACCATTAAAAATTACCAATTCCATAGAATGATGTAAAGGACAAATTATCTTTTAGTAATACTTCTCGAAAAACTGATATATAAAAAAGTCAGTAAGATTTGCATTACAGACAGAAACCATACGTTGCATATATAGTGATAATAATAAAAAATAAACATAAACACAAGTGGAACGCCCCTAACTGTCTCGCTTGCAATACGCGATTCAAAAGACCAGTTGTGCCGATTTTTAAAATAACATCTTATATAGATGAATATTCACGAAAATAAAAACATCCATTTGATAATAAAAAGAAACTTGGTTCATTGACCCTAGGACCTTTGACCTTGATCATGTGACCCAATACATGTGGGGCGTCTTGGTCTAGTGGTTAAGACTCTCGTCTTTCAAGCTGAAGGACGTAGGTTCGATTCCAAGCCATGGCGTGTTTATAATAAAAAATTACCAACATTGTGCTGCACTCAACCCATGTGAGGGAAATGGGTACCGATAGGAAGTCATTCCTCAAAATGCTGTGCGCACCGGAATCGGTAGACGAGCTTAGCTGAGGTAATATAGGAGTAGTCTGCAGGTACAGACCCTGATTGGAACTCTGATAAAAAATATTGACCTCCACGCAAAGACTAGCACATGCAAAACTTGCAGTTCCAATACAGGGCCTTCAGTACACAAGGCATTAGTAGGTTGCACATTCAGGGTTTGCCCAGCAGACTAATATATATAGGGGCGCCTTGAGCACATAGGAAGGTGATACGTGCTCTATACAAATTCTACACTTATTATTATTACTAAAACTCGTCCAAGACCGTTACCTCCATGTTTCATAAAGTAGATTCATAAACTTCCTAAGTTACGCCATTTCAATGAATACCTCCAGCATGATCAAAGTTTATTGACCCAAATTATCTTTGACCTTGGTCATGTGACCTGAAACTCAAGAAAGCCAATTTGTGATTCTTGATTTAATACTTTTATATCCAAATTCAATTAGCGAGATCCATTTACTCTCTATATTATGAGGACATTTAAAAAACTTGTCCTTGGTTAAGATTTCAACGTTGAAGACGCCGTGCTGTGACGACGCCGTGCCGTCGCCGTCAAATAATCGGCGCCAATAGTCTCGCTCTGCTATGCATGCGAGGCAAAAACTACATTTCTAATGTCGACTCCAATCAATGTTCAAAATATAAGTGTATAGTTTCGTTTGATGCATCATAATTCCTGGGCGTAGTTTCAATCTGGTGGCCTTATTTCATTTACTTTGCTTGATGAAGGATGTGTTTCCTACCGCAGAATACAATGTCGATTCGAAAAATGCCAGTTGTGGTAACGATCTGAAAATTAGTTCGAACAGAATCAAATAAAATGACCACCAACTGTATTATGTATAAACATATGTGGTAGCTCCATGCTATATATAGAATAGTTATGTGTCAAATGTTTGTGGAAGAATATGTCTCATTGCTGAGAAATGGGCAAAATAAACAAAGAATTCCATCACCTTTTGGGTATTTTTCCAAGCAACACTGTCCCAAATATGTTTTTCTGTGTCAGTTATCAGCTAAGAATTTTATGACCATTCACAGAGTTAGGTTTCTATTAATGTACCAGATTTAGATATCAGGGTGACAATTAAGCTTGATGTTAAAGACTTTCCCATGAAATTTGTTTGCTGCGACTATGTACATTCTTCTACGTTTAACCCAACGATTATCCAAAAGCTTTGAGATTTTTTTTAATTCAAGAACTCAAAGGCCCGTATTCTGAAGTCAGGTTTAACTTAGACCACGGTCTGACTTTGTGCTAAAATTATGGGGAGCCAAAATTCAAAAATTCTTTTTATATTGTAGATTTCTTATGTTTACTATTTTGTTTCTTTTTGCTTTCATAATGAAAAAAAAACCTTAGTTACCATTCCCAGACAATTATGAAAAATTTGGGTGTCATGTGAGTTAATGAATGGACTGTGTTCTGTTGGGGATTTTTGCCCTCATTGGCTAATCCATAGTTCAACCACAACTTTAAACCAAAGTTTAATTTGAACTTGAGTTCAGAATACGGGTCAAAGAGCTTAAATACCCCCGTGACATTAATATATACTCCGCTCTTGAGTCATCCGTACGTCGTAGAGCGAAAAACTATCTAATTAAATCACCACACACTGTTACTGATCACAGTTTAGTTGACAGCCTCTTTAAAACATACATATGCATATTTTATATAATTCTCATAATTACCTGCAATTACCTGGATCGTTGGTAATTCTCAGCTCATGCATTAGAAGCCCGGAGTTCACAGCAGGCGAATACTAGCAGTTCCAACATAATACTGAACAATTCTAGCTTTGATTGCATAATCAATACACTGTTTGCATATTTGATGCTTATTAATACACAACAGGTAGGAACACTTTCATTCTATCATCAGCGATTTGTCCGGTTTGTTTCCCTTTGAATAAAAAGAAAACGGAAAAAATACACAGCACTTCTGACTTTTCTAAATTGCATTTCCAGATAAAACGTTCTATTTCTCAAAATCAAATTGTTTCGTCGAATACCTTCCTAATTTCACTTTTTAATGCTGAATGTATGAGAGAAAATTAAAAAAAATATATATTCCGACCCGCTAGCTTAGCTAAAAGTGTATTTTTGTCATACATAAGAAAAATCAGAAGCAAATTCTGTGAAAGGAAATCCAATATTAGACATGAATATCATTTCCATCGGACTTTCAAGATAAAACTTGGCATTTACTTGTAATTTTTACATACGCAATGAAACAGAACAGTTGTTCTTTTTCTTCTTCAAACTATTTTGAAAATTCAAGACTTAATTCTATCAGGCGAAGAATAGAATAAAGTACAGCTACGGCCATTGCACTCTAAAACTGTGGCAATGCTTAACTCTTGTGGGATTTACATCCGCAGTTTACGAAAGAAGATTTGTTTTATCCAATG
Source organism: Lytechinus variegatus (assembly GCF_018143015.1). NCBI lineage: Eukaryota > Metazoa > Echinodermata > Echinoidea > Temnopleuroida > Toxopneustidae > Lytechinus > Lytechinus variegatus. The sequence goes on from NC_054754.1 coordinate 25,770,255, forward strand.
TAAACGCTTGGGGCAAAATGTACATTTTAAAACTATGTAGAAAGAAGTTTGAGGGTATGTTGCTCTGATCGTGTCCATATAAAGTGTAGATTTAAAAGCAAATAATTGTATAAAGAATTAATCGATATTTGTACTATATTCATTTCAAGACAGCGTTATAATCGTTAATGGTAAAAAGACATTGAAACTGATGTTATTTTTTATTTTTACAAGTTTAGATGAATTGAGGTAGCAGAAAGGGGGTGTGTTAATTTTCGCTCACCGGGGGGGGTTGATGTTGTGTGGAAGAAGCTTTGCCTTTTGAAACCTGAATTCGCGCCAAAAAGTACTGCAGACAATGATTACAGTGTTGCAGATATATGTTTTTGTTATTTCAAACGACAGAGAAATTTAATCTTGATATATTTTAATCAACAATAAAGGGGCTCATAACGCTTTGTAATTGGGGTTGCGGCAGAGGCTCCTTAATGGAAGTTGAGATTATACACCAAGGATTCAGCCAAGCCTTCACCCTCACCTGTCACCCACGTGCTCACGCACAAATTTAACTAGGCCTTTATTCAGGAAGACACGCGCCATCTCGCCGAATAAAAACAAACCTCCTAATTATCATCAACCTTTCCTTATGCTCATTTCTCAATAGGTTCAAATAATCCAATATAATTCACATGTTATGTGTTGGATTGGTCTGGGAGAGGGTCATATGAAATTCATCATGTAAGTGTAATGCGAAATCCTTATTCAATACCGTACACAGCAAAATCTGTGGTGTTAACCGGTGTACATAGAGGACCACACCAGTTATTTTACACCGGTGTTAAATTGGTGGTGTTAGTTTTTAATACACCTGTAGGTGTGGTTTTGTGGTTACATTTACACTCTTTGGTGTTATGTTTAATCTCTTGCCAGTCTAGGGTGTAATTTTAACACCTCAGGGTGTGGTCCTCTATCAACACCAATTGATGTCAGTTTTAACACCGCAGTTTTTACAGTGTAGGAATGTGGCTACGACGAGGTGGATATAAAAAGGCACGAAACAGGGGACGCGGACTGCCTTTTGTAGCGTTGAGGAGGGCCCAACCTTCCCCAACTTTTACTCAGTCAATACAAAAAGTAAGAATTACCATCTTGTGGCTTTCGTGCATTATGGTCAGCCCCCCCCCCCCTCCCTCAACCAACCTCGAAACCGATCCACGCCCCCTGCGAAGGGCATAAGGCCATATTAAGAGATCGTTATTTTGGGCCCTTTTAATATAAGTTAACTAGAATATAAATAAGAAATTAGCAATTAAGCTATCCACTAGCCAGTGACTACTCAATGGATTATCTTTTAATCATAGTAAAAGGCTTAATCTTTTCTCTTTAAGGGGGCGATCAAAATGAAATTACCGATGAAAGAGCAAAAAAGAAGCAACTTGTTTGACAAGATATTGACGCATCAAGCTTCGAATATTTTACCCAAAATTATTCAGTTTAAGAACTGAGATTCCATTGATGTAAAAATTCAAAGGATTCGACTGCAGCGCTATATACCGACCCTGTATCACCCAGCTAACATGATTATACACGCCAAAAAGGAAATGTATCGAGTAATGTCACCTGTCTTGAGACATACAAAGGGGGTAACTGAAGTCGTAGGCTACGAGCGAACAGTTTTAAGTTTCAATCTGCTTTTACCATGTTTACCAGTCAAAGTGTGTTTTTGCAAAAACACCGCCTCTCTTTTTCACACTCTTCAATATTTCCGTGCAAATATGAAAACGAGCTGGTATTGAAATGCATGTTCTCGTGTATTCAATAGATGGTTATACAGTGCGTATCAAAAAAAGTTCACGCTTAGAAAAAAGAATCATGTGAAATTATACATTATTTTGTAATATCCTAAAGATTTTTCCACATTTTAACATTAGTACAGATCCATTTAAGCAAATGACGATATAACTGTCGAAAAAGTATTTCTGCGTGAGTGAGCACCACTCACTTTTGAAAAGTTAGTGAAAAATGATTTGCGCAGAACTTTGTAATAGTTATGCGATTAAAAGGAGACCTTAATCATGGAGAACACGTGGAAATTAGCTAGTAAAATTAATTTGAAGATATCTTTTACCCTTTTAACTTCTTTCCTTGCCCAAAACACTTCGGAGAGAATGCATTGCGCCCCACCCCACTCCCCCACACACCGAGGCCATCGTGACGACATTTGCTTTACACTGAGCTGTGATTTACATGAAATGGCTTAGGCTTGATTTTCATTGTGTTAATCATAATCAAGCTTGGGAAAATGGGGGAGAAACAAGTTTTTAATTTAAAAATGAAATGTAAACCCATTTTAAATGATAAGAACTTAGTGAAAAAATGCTGGAGATGTTTGATATAAACTTTTGTTCAGATTCAGTTATGTCCTCAGATCCAGCTGGCACAAAAAGGGTAAGGTTGTGCTTACTAAGTGTTAACATTTCAATTTGTACCGTGGCAAATTGTTACAAAATGCTTGAATGTATCCGTTTTATTTCAAGTGACTACAAGGGAAATGTATGAGAACTGTTTCGCAGGTAAGTTTGATTTCGCCCTTTCCCCTTGACACAGCGTGAAAACGAGAATTTCTGCGCAAACAGATTTCTGCGAGCTTTACAAAAATGGACAGTGCTCACTCAAGTGTAACATTCTGTCAAAACCTTTACTTTCATTGGATAGATGAAACCCAAGAATATATGTGAAAAAAATTACCCACATGCTGTATAGTTTTTTTAATTCCCATGGCTTTTTCAAAATGTATTTTTTTATACGCACTGTATAGAGTAATATGTGTCATAATTATCATTTAGCATGTTGAAAGTGACATGACATTACATTTTCAATAAATAAAACATAACACCCTCAGGATTTAAAACTTTCAGCGACTTGTTTACATAACAGGTAAGAACTCAAGTAATCCTTCGAGTATGATATCCTTCAGAAAACTCGCTCTATCTCCCCCTCTCTCACACACACGTGCGCGCGCGACCCCACGCCCGCATCCTCACGCACACCTGCCCCCTTTCCAACTCTAGCTCTTTCCTTTTCTCTTTCCCCTCACACACCTCTCACAAACATACATGCATTCATCTCCTGTCTTTACTCTTTCTCGATATTCCCCTTTTCCATTTGTGAATCGTCTCTTCTCCCAGGTTCCTTTCTTCTCTTCCATTACCTCCATACTATTTTTTTCATACATCACATATATTTCCTGACTTCGCCATACAAATCCCAATTTTAATTACGTCTTAACCTCCACTGAACAAAAGAAAAAGTGCATGGAATGAGATGGATTTCTTGTCGTGACGCAAATCTAGGACTCGAGTTATCGCAGTTCGTTTGCTTCTGTCAAACAAAACTTTGATTCGTAGCGAATTGTATTAAGATGAAGCAGCAGCAATCCATTAACAACATCGCCCATCGGCAAGCGGGCACTGCTATTCAAGGGGGAATCTTTTCTCTTATATGCTCTAAAATCTCGCAACGTGTAATCTTTTCATGAAAAACATATTTTTTTAACTCTCGTATATTAAGGACTCCTGACGTTTTGTGATATACCACAGAACGTGGTGGATTAAAGATGTCGGCAGTAGGGCAGCTTGCTTGTCATTTTCTGTCCTGAAAACCATTTTGAACCAGTTACAAGTGGGACTGATATACCCCCCCCCCCCTTACAGTTGGAAGAGGGTCATTATTTTCTTACATCGTATGATCCCCACGCGAAAACTTAACACAGATCGTGACACATTTTTTTCATGAAATATGAATCATGGTCCAGGATCATCTCACCGTTCTCATTTTATAAGTAATCATTTGAAGTCATACTGTATTCATATTTCGGTTTGTATAACGCCATCTACCGTTCAAATTACTTGTACAAATATCTATCTGAGAAAGATCAAATACTGTGAAACTTCATGACCAGCACATGCGTGATTGTTGGTAAAAATGTTTCATTTGCCATCCTGCTTTGAAGTTCATATAAAGAACATTGATTTTATTCCAGAAGACAGAGTTTCTTACCTACAAATATTCAAATGATGCACGTCGCTTCCTTTTGACGAATGGGACAGCGGTAAATCATATATTTTTTTTTCTTTTTCTTTATATTTAAGCCGGTTGAAATGGAACTCATTAAAACATTAACGGAGGACGTGCAAAATAATGAATTGGGTCGCTGTCGTTGTTCTTCTTTTTGTAGAAAAAACCCGCATCTTGACATTTGAGTTGTCATTCACCTACCGGTAAAAGAAAAATGGTCTATTAGTTTTCAGGTGTGATCACAAAACTTAATATTCTTTTTAGGTTATACAAAAAGACAAAAGAAAAACTAAGAACGGGGACTCAACATGTCATGTATACCCGAAGGCCATAAATCAAAGGGGGAAAAATATTTTTTTTAAATCCTCAAAATCGTCGAATGGTAGGTAAACAAGATTGACACATTATATGGAAGACACAGATATGTCATGAAGACTTTGATAGATATACAATCAGGTAACGAATATTCTAGCTACTGTCCAGTGTCCCAAAGCCGCTTACCTTTCCTGTCACTCTTCTTTTATGTCTTATCAATGTTTAATTTTACCGCAATATATCACATATCGACCAAACCAGCGTGTTCAAATCAGCGGGATTCTCTGGTTTCATCAAACTGTTTCGTATTTTTACAGAGGCCGTATAGAAAAAGACACATCAATTTCAGGTGTAGGTTTATTTTCATTTGGTCCAATACCAATTCGTCCAATTACTATCTCGTCTACTATTATTCGGTCTACCATAAGTTCTTCCAATATACACATTGCCATTTCGTTCACTCATCATTTCGTCTAATATCAAGTTGGTCCAATAGCAGTTTAGTCCATATACCATTTGGTCTAATTGGACTACAATCATGTAAGTGTTCATTTGGAAAAATGAATGAAAATGACACGAATATAAGACAATCTGGTTATGAGACGAAATGGTTATAGACGAACTTGAATTAGACGAAGTGATGATTGGACCAAATGGCTATTGAATCAAATGGTTGTTAGACGAAATGTTGATGGACGGAATGGCATAAGACTGAATGAAGGTAGGCGATGTAGTTTGTAGACGAGTTTTCAATGGACGAATTAGCGATTTACCTCAGGTGTATACTCACTATGTAACAGCCTTGAACTATGGTCACATCTCTACCCTAAAATAAGATTATAATTACTGTACGCATAATAATTGTCTTTTTACACCATGCACACTTATGTTATGACTGTTCATCTTCAGTGCTTGAATGGACGTACATGTACGACATGTCGAATTGATTGATTTCGTAACACCATTCTAAATGAGTACCACTTAAGATTATGGAAATGATTGAATAAGTGACGGATAATAAATCAATTCACCGGAGCATTAGCATGGATCTCAATTTTCTAAGCCCTCGTAATATTCTCCTGAGAACTATAAGACTTTCTTTATAGTTCGAATAAAAATCAGATCGTTCTCGTTTACAAAGCAATGTTACTACTTGATCGAAGGATAAAGTGCGTACTTAAAGGGATGGTCCGGGATGAAAATATTTTTATCAAATAAATGGGAGTAAGATTCACAAAGCAAAATGCTGAAAATTTCATCAAATTGGATAATAAATAAATAATAATGCAAATATTTAAAATTCAATAAGTTCATTATTTGTCATCCGAATTTGATGAAATTTTCAGCATTTTGCTCTTTTTACTCTATATATTTAGATATGAATATCTCCAGCTTGGAGCATCCGTTCAACATGATCATTTGCGGTATGATAAGGGAGAAGGCAAGCAAAAGTTTGCTTTGTAAATTAGAAAATGATAAGGAGATATTATGTATCTTGGTTTAAAAAAATCTGTCATTTGCAAAATCTTTTTTTCTCTATAAATACGTTTACCCGGTGTGTTCCAGTTGGCTAAATCTAACATACGGTGGAGCTATGAAACAAGATAACCCTACTACAAAATAAACATAAAAGTGTTCAAGTTCTTCCATGTTTTAGAGATTTAATCATGAAGTCAGGTGATAAAATATTACATTCAGTAAAGTTCAATTCTTTAAGCTCACCGGACATTGAATTGTTGCTGTGAATTCAACACTCAGCATGAAGGAGAGCATTTTAGTACCATTTACTACTAGTCGTGTAAAATTGTAAGAAAATTGTAGTGTCTCAACCAATTTCTTTAAATGTAAATGTATATTAAATTGTTTGCATCGCTCACAAATTGCGTCTTTACCTTCATATTTTAATACAGCGTATAGGGATGATCTATAGTGTGACTCCATATATGTAATAAATAGTATAAACCGGAGGCATCTATTTCTTCAGAATTAATAAAGCCCGAGCTTTAAGATCTTAATGAATAAACCTCTAATTACTTTGATACTTAATGGTGACATTAGAGATGGAACGCCGGTGAATAAGTTCTAATCGGAGCGTCAAGACCGCAATAAACTCATTTCACTGTATTAGCACACTTCTCGGAAAATGCATGCAATAGATCTCTTAATAGTCCATGGAATTTGATACGTAGCATCGATTCCTTCTTTTCATTCAATTTCATTTTTTTTCATCCGGATAACTGTATGCCTGAGCAAATATCGGCGGCCTTATCATTGCCTGCCAGAAATAGGAAGCTCTGTACCCTCACATGCGAATCAAATATATATCGATGGTATCGACTTTCTTAAAAGTATTCTGTTACTTCTACGTTTCGTGAATTTGTGGGTTTTGATTTTCAGGGAACTGGACACACGATAAAATATAATATAAAAAAAATATTCTGATGGCGACTCTGTTGGACTAGAGCGTCGAAGAGCTATGCTTGTTTAATCAATGGACTTATTATTCTGTTTTCACAAAGTAATAACAAGAAGTGATCAACTTTGTGATTTAGTGACCCTAGACTATTGATTGGACTACAATGTCATTGTAAATTAATGCGGTGTGGGTTTTTTTGTCAATGAGCATGATAAACCGGATCATAATTTGAATCGATCGAACTGATATCGTACCAATTCAATCATAACACCTTTTTTTGTTTTGTTGTTGTTTTTATTTTTTATCCTACATCACTAATGACACAATGTACATTATAGTGATTCCTGGTCCAAATAGCCTTCCTTTAGGTTATTTTGCTCGAAGACAGTATGCAGTTTTGAAAAATAATAGCCAGATATTAATTAAATCAAAGTTTTAAGTAAAATATCAAAGTGGATCATCCTAAGACAATGGTGACATACTTGGACACATTCGTAAAATAATATGTGGATCAAAGTGGAATGTAAGTTATTTTTTAACTCTTCAATAAATGTTTGTTTGTGCGAGCTGTGCGTAACTGGATCTCTTTTCCCACATTTTAACCGTTGTATTGATTTAATTTAGCGATCTCTTGCGTCATTGTTATCTTATTTGTTTTCATGTACTGTACATTGTATATGACTCTTGAACACTAAGCTTATAAACTTATTATAGGCATTGAGAATCAGAAAAGTACGTGCAAAGATACGTTTCATTTCATGCTTAAGAGGTGGTTGCTTATATACCCAAATACTTATTTCAAATTCAGATCACATCTTTCAGCCAATTTTTCAAATACATCATCTTCCATTCTAATTCACATCGACTACAGTCTTAGCAAATCCATCATCCTTTGATATTTAAAATTTATGTCATTGTCCAATGTTTCGTCAAGAAATACATGTAGAAGAAGTCGTAAGGTGAAAGCCGTTCAAACTTATCGTCGGCAAGGGCGATGGTGATCCTCAATTACATGGTCATGATCATAATTATAAGTGGAGCGATTCTCTCAGAAACCGTATGTTTAAAATAGGTCAAACATGGGTCAAATATCACGAGACAGAAAAGTAAACGATTACTCCCTCCACAATTTGCATTATTGATTATGTCTTGAGAGGCTCCCCTTTAATCAAAAGGCGAAGTCCACATTCGCATTAAGTATTAAACTAGGGAAGAATATCAAGAGGGACACAATCATGCAGGTTTTTAGCAACAACTAAAAAAAAATTAAGTGAAACACCTCTGGCCGTGTCGCCTGAATTTACGCGACTCTATGTACATGCATCAACAGTACTGACTTAACAATATCATTTTAAAATATCACCGATTATACTCAAGTTTAATGACCTTCACCTTGATCATGTGACCTGACACTCGTGCAAAATTATTCATGGAACACGATTACATTTATATTCAAGATTTATGGAACAGATCCTTCTCCTTTCAAAGTAAAGATACTATTTCAAAACTTACCCTTGGTTATACCCCCGTCACACTTATTCGGAATCAGCAGGAATCGAGCAGAACCAGCCGGAATGAAGAACTTTCAAAATTCGTGCCACATTCGGGAGGGAATTTGAAATTTTCACTACTTTTGCAAAAATGTCGTTTCTTTCTTGCGACATGACCGGGTGACTTCTACTGCCAAATGACGTTACAACAGCAGCTGTTCGCGTTTTATGCGATTCGGTTTTCTCTAGAATGCGATCAGAAAGCCTCGAATGCTCTTAGAATGTCGTAAGAATATTTAGAATGCAGTCAGAATGCACTTCGAAAGTCGTTCGGTATTTCTCCACTTCGAATGCACTTCGAAGGTTTTGAACATGAGCAAAACATTCGGGCCGGTCACAAGAATGGACCCAATTGTCTGGAATGCACTCAGATTACAGTCAGAATTTTTAGAATGCGCTTCGAATATCCAGGAATGTACCAAGAATTTTCATTCCGACGGCATTCCGGCTCATTCCGCCTCTAGTGTGACGGGGTTTTAGGATTTCAAATTTGATACCACAACAAAGTCAAGTTCACTTACCCTAAATAGCATTTGACCTTGATCATGTGACCTGAAATTCCTGCAAGACAATCAGTAATACTAAATTGTCCTTAGGTCTAGGTTTCGCGAACTCGATCAATTAACTTTCAAAGTTATGATGAAATTTCAAAAAATATCCCCATCATGGTCAAAGTTCATTGATCCTATCTTACATTTTTTTTACCTTAATCATGTGACCTAAAACTCATGCAACACTGGGTCCATATATTTCAAGTTATGGTGCCATTTCAAGAACTTGACCTTGGTTAAGATTTCAATGTTTACGACGCCACCGTCCCATTCGTTGGAAAAGCGGCGCCTCTGTGTAACAGAGCGAGACATCAACAGACTTATATACATGTATAGTTCATTTATACAATTTAATTTTGTTACGTGAAATTTGATTCTTATACATATCTCCACCTTTGCTAGCTAATATAGGAAAACAATAAAATGTGATTAAAAAATGGGAACAAATTGACCTGTGCACTTTCGATATTATCACATGTACTCCAATATAAAAAATAATTTAGTGTGCTCTTTATGATAATAAATTTGTGCAATGTGACATAATCACGGGGCATTTGACCATAATGAGCATCGCCAAATTAAATGTCTATTCCGTAGCTTTTATAAATATTATGGATATCCATTAAATTTTCATAAATAAAATCCTCTGGTGATTATGTTTATATCTTTTTAAAAATGTGATGTTAGGAGTAGCAGCGCCTTCGATTTTGAAATAAAGTGCGAAAGACGACAGCAAACCTATCTATAAAAAATCGAAATGTTTGTTAAAACAATAAGTACAATAAATGATGCACTTTATTGGAAACCCTGTAACTTTTACCAAATTTCGCATGCTGGTATAGAGAAAGGTATACTTATGAAGTCTGAACATTAAAAAATTGGGGTTCCTGAGCTCGTTTTCAAACTTTTCAGACAGCACTTTTGAAAAAAAAATGCGACTTCGCAGCACTGCAGAGTAAAGTATTCTGAAGGAGGTCCATTGAATATTTTCAGCAAATAGCTTCGTTGTTACATCAAGATTTGCTGTGAGAGTGCAGATGACTGGATAAATCAGCTAATTTTGTAGCTGATAGCTCACCTGTTCACTTATTGTGACGTCAACGCGCATGGCGTAAAATATGCGCAAATAGGACTGCGCACATTACTGAGGAACGTCATTACCGTGTTTAAATGCTGCCTCGGCTATTTGGTTGCGTATAAACGCAATTGAAACCGTGTTTACACTGAATCGGCATTTGGTTCAGAACCAAAAGCCGAAGCAGAATCGGCTTTTGGTTAGCGTTTACACGTTTTTAAAGCTCGCGGTTCAGAACCGCGAGACGATGCAAAAACCTGAAATGATACGCACACCAACAATTATACGTCATAATAAAGACAACGCTGGATAAGTGCGCTTACAATTACGTCACAATGGTAAAGTAAATGAAATGCGCACAAATTGCCGATCATTATTTACAAGTCTTTTTTTAGTAGGGTGGCTCCATCAGTAATAGATACGCTGTTGTCCTTGGAGGCCCTACAACAAAAATACAAACATGTAACAAACATGGGTAAAAAAAGTGTACAATGTAAGTTGAAACGAACAAACTGTAAAGAAAAGAACAACACAAGGGGCCAGTTTATAAATTAAGACTATTATAACGCCAAAATAAAAGACTAAATGAGGATTCGGATTGAGCATTTCTTAAAAAAATTGGTAGATTGTTCAAAGTGAATGCACCAGCAAAAGAAAAACTTTGGAAGCCCATTTCTGTTCGAACTCTGGGCAAAATCAATCCTGTGCTTTGTGCACTACGAGTACGAATACTATGTACAGTTTCGGATTTTTTAAAGATACTTAACAAATAGGCTGGATTTTGATTAAGAAAAACAGAAAATATCATTTTACATTTAAAATATTTCCATCTATCTTCGATGGGAACCCATTTCAGTTTGTTTAAATTAATTTGGGTAGGAGTTCTTAAATTGGGTCCCAAAATTACCGTCCATTTTTTTGTTGGTTAATCATATCTTTTGTGTTCTGATCTCAACTTGACCAGGCATTACTACAGTATTCAAACAAAGGTAAAATCAATGCATTAGCAAGGAGTTTTAATCCTTCCAGAGGTAAGTAGTTTTTCGAACGACCAAGTATATGCTATCCTCGATCCTATTTTTTTTACTTGTTTTTGTCACATGTTCTTTCCAATTTAATGATGGATCTAGCCAAACTCCTAAGTATCTGTAAGTGTAAACCTGTAAAATTGGCTGTTGGTTAAGTTTAATGGAAATATTTTTCTCAAGTTTAGTCAATTTCATTTGTGAACCAAATAACATAAATTCAGTTTTCTTTGTATTCAATGTGAGATTGTTGTCTTTTGCCCATCCGTATACTTGTTTTAAATCAAATTCAAGGCTGATTCAATTTCTTCGCTGCTTTGACTACTAAAATACAGAACAGCATCGTCTGCGTATAGCATCACTTGGCATTCGGATACCCATTTGGAAGGTTACCATAATAAAGAACAATAACGGGCCCAAATTGGCGCCTTGTGGTACACCTGACATATTGGTAACCCAATCAGATTCATATTTCCCTAATACCACTTTTCGTTTGCGATTAGTCAAGTAAAACCAATGTCTTTCTTTTCCAAATATACCATATTTAAGTGTAAACACGGTATAACTTGCATCGCCTCTCGGTTCAGAATCGGCAATTTGCACCACCAAATTATTATGACGTTTATTGTTGGCGTTCGTATCATTTCAGGTTTTTGCATCGGCTCGCGGTTCTGAACCGCGTGCTGTAACAACGTGTAGACGCAGTGCAAGATAAACCAAAAACCGATTCTGCATCGGCTTTTGGTTCTGAAGCCGATGCACGTGTAAACACGGTAAAAGTTATCTTTAAATCTTAATGAAACAACCGCCAGTTTTTTCTTAATCAGATGCAGTGTGAAGTCGTAGACGTTCTGTTAATAGGTTTTATCGTCGAGCGTGTAAGCACTAATTACCAAGATTACTGTCGATTTTGACAAATGTTTAACATTTTCAAGCATTCTCCCCCAACTGTTAAGGTGCAGAATATCATTAGAATCAACACTCACTCTCACCTTTACAGAGGCGCAAACGCAAGTGCTGGATATCATGTTCTGCCCCCTCTCACGACAATCTTACTAGTTTGCATACGCATCTATATTTTCTTTGTATCTACTGTATGTGATTATATTAACCATCTATCCATCTGTATGTCTGTTTCATTTCGGAAATTACCAATGACCCTTTCCTGGACAAAAAAATATAATTCAAAATTTCGATTTTAACAATTGTCATGATCTTCCCTTCTCTTGGGAGAGAATCGTTAAAAACAGTAAGACTAGAGTTTAGGAAATATTTTAATAAAATTACCCTTTAACAGTCTATAGTCAGCAGAAGTATAGTTAACTTGCAAGGTTTATTTAACATTTTCGAGAAATATCGAAATTTGACCAACCCATTAAAATCCTACAATAGATAACACAATCCCGTCAGAGACGTGAATCAACTCGACTTTGAAAATTATAAAGATTGGTCGAGATGTTTGTCGTAATCTTTTAGGTTAAAATAACCCTATTTTATAGTTCCTCTATCATGTTTGTAAAACTTAATTTCAGATGTTTATGACCCTTCATCTAGCAATACGTGAGCAAGACTAAATGGGAATTCATTTTATGATAACAATTTCGACGAGTTGTATTCGTTAATGAATGAAATATTAAAATATCAAGAGAAAAAGAGAGGTATACTCCTCTGAAGACAAGGACTTGAGATTATTACTTGATATTGCAATCGCAAGTACCTGTTGCATATAGTATGAAGAGTTTATGGATTCAAGAGCATCTCTTAGTGTTTCAGACGGAACGATCGAAATTATTATGTTGGTGTGTATTCAACCTTTTCCATGGCTATGGCATCAAGTTTTGATTAGAATGAGCATAATTAAAAAAAAATATAATCTTATGGGAAATGTAAATCAAATCTCTAACGTTATGCGACCTTAACCTACATTATCTTCAAATGAAGGATATTTCATACGACACAAAATTATTTTGTACTGTTTTTGTGCTAGGTTAGCTACTTAAAAAAAATCTTCATACCACCTGCTATCATTGCTTGAATATATTCCGAACATGTTCTGAGATGAACACTCTATAGTAAAATATATCCCATTTAAAGAGTTCCCTAGAATAACGAGCAAATTCAATTGGCAGTGTTTATGATAAAACTTATAAAAGAAGTGAATTTAAAGATACTCCCAAGACATAGACATGTACGATAATGAATGAGGAAATAGGCCAGAGTAATGCAAAATATAAATATAGAAATAATAATGGCTTAAATGCTAGTGACATCTCTTAGCTCATCCATATTGGCAGAATTTGTGTATTGTATTTCCCCCGGGAGTAAATTAGGAGCTGGAATATAATCGTTTTCAAGGAATTACAAGGCCTTTCTGAACTCTTTCCAGCACCATGAGGAAACAGAGGTATACTGTTACCATGGCAACATCGGATGCTGAATGATTCAACCGGGCAATTAGCACTTCCCGCAGTGACTCTTCATCTTGTGATAAGAATATAGAGAAGGGCAGTTGGGATTGCATCTGCGACCCTGCGAACGATTGATGACAAATTTGGCGCCATTTCGGAGGATTTGTTCTTATTAATTTGCTAACTTGGGAGGATGAATTCATGCAAATTTTGATCATGATTTCCGGCCTTTCAGAATATTGATCGCCGTATAAAAATATTCAGGGGGCAATAATTTCAAGTGACAGGAAATATTTTGAATATAGAACAGAACCGTAATCTGTTCCTTTACGAGAAGTCCCCCATTCCAAAAAGGGGATTATTAGAGCGCATATTGTTTTAGATTTAGAATTAAAATTAGAATATATCATAGATTTAATTACCTGATTCCCATTACTGGAAACCTAGCAATGCACAATATTATCTAAATAACCAAAATTCAACGAAAATTGTGTGTTCATGTGGTAGCAAAGTAATACCTTTGACTAATTATGAATTTAAGCATTATACAGGCTGTGATTTGTAAGCATGGATCCCTAATGAGAATCATGTTAGACACTGTATAATTATTTACTTATTTATTTATTTCAGTTTTATTTCAAAAGGGTGGTCTCATTTCAAGTCCCATATTATTATTATTTTACAATTAATACTTCCCCGATCAGTGCATTTATTCATCTTCAGTAATACTTAAAAAAATAAATACATTTTTTTTATATAATGATTTGTTGTTTGAAATTAAAAATCAACTTTGCTTCTTAAATTTTGTCTGACCCCTTTCCTATCAAACTACTCTAGCGCCGTCTCCAAGCCCGATCACGAAGCCTATAGTGATATTTTTTTTCATATCGATATACTTTTTTATTCAAATTGTCTGCATGTAATGGTTGTACCACATAAAATTACGTTGAATGATTATTGCACTCTTAGATGTAAATCCATATTCATTTTTTTCATTTCTACCACAACGAATACAATCAATAACGAATATCACACGAAACAAAAAAACCCCAAGCCAGGGTAGGATCGATTTGTTTTGCAATGACTGATAAAAAGTTCTTAACTGAAAAATATTCCGTGTTATATGAAATATAATGATAATATACCAGCGCACTGTGCAAAAAGAAAGCATTATTGATCAGATTTAGTCGCTCATAACGAAATCTCTTTGACCATTATCTATGATTGTGTGTAGAGTCCGAAAGATACTAATTATTCATTCGATAGATATTTCTTTTTTATCGAAGTATACCAGATTTGTTTTTTATAACTCAAGTGAGAGCTAAGATAGGTATTTGTATATATCAACAGTACTGTTAAAACCCCGTGACTTATAAATCATTGGTTTTTCCTAGAAGTCTTTTTTTTCAATTAGCGTAGGCGAGCATTCCGTTTAAGCGCCATTAGCAGTTATTGGTCACTCGACTGGAAGCCACGTTGACCAACAAAATGTATAATGAATTTCTGCCAATGTGTGTTGAAGCTGCAAAATTGAAAGAGTTTTAGGTATGGAAGGCTGAAGAAGCCCGAATATGATATTTGTAGAAACGTTGAACGATAAAACTTGAGAAACATAGTTATTAATATGATTAGTGCAAAGATTAGTCTCAATTCTGTTTTTTCATATCAAATTGCTTTATTATTGTAAATGAGCATCTTGAACGCTTGAGTATTCTATCACGCCGTCCATTTATAGCACAAATTTGCTCAGTTTAATTGCCCGATTGATCCACAAATAATCTCTAAAGTTTAAAGAAACGTTTCAAGTCATTTCCAATATCACACCCAACATTGCGTTTGTCGCATTTTCAATTACATATACAGTATCTATTTAAATAGATATTCACGGGCTAAATAAAATACAATTAACTTTCTTTGGCCTTGCTCATCTGTCAAAGAGTGAACATTTGATTTTTTTCCTTCACGATTAGAGATAATGAAGTTTTGCAAGGAATACCACTTAAACAAACGAAATACCTCCAGGCCGATCCATGAGCAATACTCTACAATAAAAGGACGAATAAACTGAAACGTTGAGGAAATTATATTAGATATGCACGTACACATTCTTCGTACATATTGTTTGGCGTCTTGTATATTATGCTGTGAAATAATTATGCAAATATTGAAGAAAGACAAAGGCAGCATGGAATGACATTCAAAAGAAGATGATATACAATGAGGTTGAAAGAGAAATAGATAGAAATGAAGCAAAATCAGAGAAAGGAATTGATATTTAACAGAAATGTGTAAGTAAAGAATTGAACTTTAACTGAAATGTACACTTGTGGTATTAAAACTGACACCAGTTGGTGTTAATAGAGGACCACACCCTGAGGTGTTAGAATTACACCATAGAGATTGAACATAATACCAAAGAGTTTAAATGTAACAACCAAAGGTGTTGTAATAACACCTATAGGTGTTGAACTAACACTGTCAATGTAACGCCGGTGTAAAATAATTGGTGTGGTCCTATGTGTACACCGGTTAACACCACAGTTTTTGTTGTGTGTATGTAATTATGTTTTCATACTTAAGAATGCATCTCGCAGTCTTAGATCATGGATATCCAAGTATTTATTACGTTCTTATATTAGTCAGGCAGCATATGTCATCTACTTCGAAAAATTGGCTAAGTCTGATTTTTCACTTTTATGTGATTGGTGACATCATAAGGAACAACTTCCAACTTGGTGACAAATTTCTAATGGTCATCTTGACCATGTGAGGGGTCAAAATTGGGTCAATAGGGGTCAATTTTTGGGAATTGCCCCGATTGTGTTGAGTCATATATCAAATTGTTTGTCTGGCTATACTGAACAAAAAAGTGTACACAACTATATACTCTTGACCTCCCATTAAAAAGTTATGCCCGGAAATGTCAAGAGGTCAACGAACTTTTGTTACATAATGTAACAAAAGTTCGTTGACCTATATTTTTATGGCAAATTACACTGAAGGTGATAAAAAGCTAATATTTTCGTTTTTTTCTGTTTTGCATGTGTGTACTTTTTTATTTTTCATTTTAATAAGTTCATCTTCAGAAGTCGTTATAGATATTAAGGGTCAAGACAAGGTCAGGGAAAGGTCAAGAGGTCAACAAACTTTCATTGGTAGCCAAAATACACTATAAAAGCGGTTTGAATTTAGAAGTAGGTTCTTCATTTGAAAAGTCTCTAAGAAGACATTATCCATTAGATAAAAAGGGGGTAGAATGTGCTCATTTAGGAACAAAATAGATAAACATTGATAGACGTCGAATAGTTTGAGTGTGGTATCATGTTTTATTGCAGGAATACCTTGAAATGACTTGACAAATCCTATAAAAAATCAAATCATCTTCATGACGTTATAAGTGCAACCAGCTCTTTCCGAGTTGCTTGATTTAGGAACTCAATTCAAGTTCTTTTCATTTCCAATTTACCGATCTTTGATATGTAAAGAAACATTTCATCCATTTGTTTGTACAGAATATTTTAATCAACAGAAAATATTGTCATGTACTGGGGTATATGTTCTTTTGTCGTTTTTTTTCTCCTACTTTGTGAACTACCTGGATGTTGCCAGATAGAATAATCACATCAAATTTCATTGAAGTAAACCACGGCCATGCCGCAGCGGGCGGAGGTTGCAGCGGTCCCCAGAATTTGTAAAAGAAAATTGCATATTTTTTTTTACTGAAAGATACATGATAATTGACCAAAAGTATGCACGAAATCTATAAATTTCTCTTTACAATATGCAAAAGCGGCCCCGATGATTAGCTCAGAACAGCACAACACAAATTGTGTAGTCCTTCTTGGCTCCAGAGATCGAGTAATGGTCAGAATATATCACATCAGCATAATTGACATACACTTCTACAATACGCATGCCTGCATGATGTTGCCTCTTTGTCAGAAATAATATAACCGTCACACATTTTGAATTAAGGAGCAATTGGAGCCCAACTTATAATATCATCCTCAATCCTAAGTTAATCCAAATGAAATGTTATGCATCTTTCTTAGGAGCTGGGGCACTGGTCAATCGATGTTTATTCTGTTACATAGTATTACACTTATACCCTACTACAATACAATAATTTCTGTTGATTGAAATATTCTGACAAAGCAATGAAGGAAATGTTTCTTTACATATCAATGACTAGTAAATTGAAAATGAATTGAACTTAAAATTGATTTCCTTAAAAAAGACACTCGGATAGAGCTGGTTGCACTTATTACATCATGAAGATGATAAGGGCACAAGGGTTTGTCAAGTTGTTTCAATGTATTCTTGCAATACCATGATATCACACTAAACGCATTCGACGTCTATCTCTGTTAATCTATTTTGTTCCTAAATAAGCATCTTAATTTATTTAATGTTATAGATACAGACTTTTCAAAATAAACAACCCTTAAAAAATGAGACTTCTACGATTCTAGTCGCTTTTAGGGTATTTCAGCTACATGTTGACCCTTTGACCTTTCCCTGACCTTGTCTTGACCCTAATATCTTCTGGATAAGGACCTCTGAAGGTGAACTTATTAAAATCGAAAATAAAAAAGTACAAACATGAAAAAGAAAAGTAAGAACCCCCGGAAAATAGCTTTCTTAACACCTTCAGTGTAATTTGCCATATATACAATGTAACGAAAGTTTGTTGACCTTTTGCTATTTCCGGTCATAACTTTTTTACGGGAGGTCGAGAGTATATGATTGTGTACACTTTTTTGTTCAGTATAACCAGACAAACAATTTGATGTATAACTCGACACAATCGGGGCAATTCCAAAAATTGACCCCTATTGACCCCATTTTGACCCCTCACATGGTCAAGATGACCATTAGAAATTTGTCACCAAGTTGAAAGTTGATCCTTGTGATGTCACCAATCACATAAAAGTGAAAAATCAGACTTAGCCAATTTGTCGAAGTAGCCGGTAAATCATGACATATGCTGCCTGACTATATCCAGTTTTATACAATTATTGTTTGATAAACTTATCAAGTAAAAGGTGACCAATAAGCTGTAGGATGATGGGATAAACTTAGCAAAAAGAACAAAAGGAATCGAAATTTTCCAAACGTGTGTGGTATTTGTAAGTATACTTAATATCTTACAGGTTGAATCCTGAATAATAAAGCATTTTACTGTGCTCTGGTATTTAAGTTTGACCGGGTATCTTTGTAAGAAAATCACATATCAAGGAAAGAGGACATAAAACATGACTTTGTAATTAGGTGAAAGTGGAAAATACGAGGCATAGGAAATATTGGAGAAGGAATTTATCATATTTTTAAACAAAATGATAGTACATAATGTGTCTTTACTATTTGGACCCATATATCACATTTAACAATAAAAAATATTAATTCAATTTAATCCCAATTTCCATTAATCTATTTTTAAAAGGCACCTCCGTTTGGATTATATTTCTTATAATGCACTGGTACTACATGTATTATTCAACTTCAGAGTTGAACGTTGAATCATCAGACCCTTTTTATTTTAGATTTATTTCAGGGGAAAAATGAAGAGCTGATTGTGTATTCGTAGATGCATCAACTGTCACCAAGATTTTAGGTTCAGATCCGTTGATTTATCCTCTGCGGTGGATAGCCAGGGAAGGAACCAGGTCGCCGAATAAAGAATCATTAAGGTAAGTGATACAATGGCGTAAATTGTGGGGTAAGGGTGCACCGTTTCCCCCCTCAAACTCCAGAAGTGTGTAAGGTTAACTCGTACAGACCTATTGCTTTTGTTTAATTTTATATTATACATACATACATGTATATTTGTGACAATATTGCATGTTAATCAGCATCACTAATATTGTTTAACTTACAGCTTGAGCATACTCATATGACATCATATTATTCATTTTTATGCTCATTTAAATATGTTGAAATCAAATTTGAAACTGTGGTTTTAACAACCTTAGGGCATACAGAAGTGAAAAATTGTGTTAGAAGAAAAATAAAAGATATAAGAGGGAATGATTGAAGACAAAGCTAAATATGTTTATTATGATATCATACTCCTTTTTCTTTCCCTCTCTCTCTATAGGGTATTTCATAAACCTCATGACCACTTTCTTTTGATTTTTTTTTTTATTAAAGGACAAGTCCATCCCAACAAAAAAGTTGATTTGAATGATAAAGTTTTACTTAATTTCACAAAACAATGGTATGAATACCCTGCTCGGTGATGGGGCTAATGACGTCAGTAACTCACTCCTTATTGTAAAATCTGCAAATATTGTATCATGTAATTCAAGCAATAAAAAAACAATAGAGACAGTGAGTGATGGACACCATACATTATTATAACTAATTTTAAATTAGATATAAAATAAAAATAAAAGATATAAGAGGGAATGATTGAAGACAAAGCTAAATATGTTTATTATGATATCATACTCCTTTTTCTTTCCCTCTCTCTCTATAGGGTATTTCATAAACCTCATGACCACTTTCTTTTGATTTTTTTTTTTATTAAAGGACAAGTCCATCCCAACAAAAAAGTTGATTTGAATGATAAAGTTTTACTTAATTTCACAAAACAATGGTATGAATACCCTGCTCGGTGATGGGGCTAATGACGTCAGTAACTCACTCCTTATTGTAAAATCTGCAAATATTGTATCATGTAATTCAAGCAATAAAAAAACAATAGAGACAGTGAGTGATGGACACCATACATTATTATAACTAATTTTAAATATAAGCAAAACAATATCTTAAAAGTCATAGTGTTTTTGTTTTATATCAGATTTTCATAATAAGAAATTGCAGGGTCATGCTTGTTTTATTTTTCTCTATTGAATAAAATCAAAATTTTTCTAGAGTGCACTTAATTATTAAATACATATTGTTCTGTCATGAGTATATCGTGAGTTCCTGTCTACACTGTCTACAGTTGCAGTCCTCTTTGAAATAGTACGACAATCCCTCAATTGAACTAGGAAATACGTGATTATAATCATGAAAGTTGTAAAATATACACAATAAAAATATCGAAAAAACAATAGTCAAGACATATTACGACAACCTGTCCATATTAGGTCAGATTACATGGCAGTCCCTATTGGTGTAAACCTTCCCTATACTCTTCATGAACTAGAGCGATAAAGATATCTTCTCCCCATCTCCTATCATATCTCAGGCATTAAGTTTTAATTAACAATGCTTTTACAGAGATGCGTTCGTTTGACGAGTACCCTCTGGTACACAGTGCCCATCAATCCAACTTTAAAGGAATATTCGCTCAATCATAGAATTCTTCTTTTCATTAGCTGAAAAAGGAGAGATGAATCACCTGAAAAGAGACGGAAATCCGGTAACGGCTTAAAGCAGTAATTGGAAGCCATTATTAGGACACGTAAAGTTGACAATAATGTGTTAATATCCTTTTATTATCTTATCAATTTTTATACGACGTTTGATCTTTGAAAATTGATTGTGCATGATTCTTAAAAAGCGTCTGACATCTGTAATGGTAGTGTCTCAACGTACTTTTCCAAGATTTCACACAATCAAATGATTGATTCCTGTTTGTTAAGTTTCGATGTACATGGTCGTGATTTTATTGCTGTTGATTTTAGGGTTGGTGTTATTTACTTTTCCCCTTATTTTTTTCCTTCATAAGAAATATCAATCCCAACAACAACGTCAATAACAACACAAATAGGTCTCTCATTTTTCTAAACATAGAATTCTTTTTCTCTGAATTCCTACTCGACATTCTGCTCTTCATGTGACAGCAAATCGATTCGAGGCGGACTTTACCTTTAAAAAGGGCATAAACTTTAAAAATCCCTCTCTGATTTCCGGAGTTTTCACCGATGTCATCGGAGTCTTGTTCGACACGAATGGTAAATATACATTGAATGGGGAGGGGAATACACCCAATGGAGTGAGTTGGTGACGCCTGTGATCTCGGCTAATATTAGCTGATGAAGAGGGTTGAACATCAAGTTGATGAGAGCGAACAAGAAAGGTTATTTGGGTGCATGAGTGTGTGTGCGTGTGTTAAAGTGTGATGGTTGTTTGGCGCGTCGATATCAAACAGATTAACCTGTTAAACGCTTTTCAACCCATGGATTGCTAAAATTTAATGTTAATCATCATCAACATCGTCTTGATACAAAGTATTGCAACCGAATGGGAAATAATTCAAATCTTTTAGATCACATTATAATGCCTGATTGATTTTCAGATTCAAAATGGGCATTTGGCTAAAATATTTCGATACAAAGTTTTTAATAGAATTGTGTTTTTGAATAATATTCTATTTAATTTGAAGATTACCGATACTGAGTGCTGTACATTTCGTAATATTGTAGAGGAAACAATTGTTTTTACTTCTGTATAACATTCACTACAAATATTTGTAGTAAAGTATAGAGTCGTGACCCTCGTGGGTATCATCTCCTATGTTTACTATTAAGTTTACTCCAAATAATATCTTGTTTGGATACAAAGCAAAGCGAGAGGACATTTTGAATTTTATTATTATAATTTTAGTAAAGAAAAAAATATATTTTTCGAGGCCAACAGAACTATGCCGAATTCAAAAAGATACGAAAGTAAATTAAAACATATTATTTAAATGAATGCTACATTTATGATTTGCATGGGAAGAGAACAATGAAGTATGCTGATGCATTTGTTTGTATAATTCAAGCTAACATTTTACTTCCGTAAACGTGCAGGTTTTCTTTTACTGTAAATAAAACAGCCTATGGAGCAAAAACATGAGAAAAATAGTTGGAGCGTCTGAATTGAGAAAGTTAAGATCGGGGGAAACCTGAGGCCTCGCGAGTGTCGCTGTCGCGTACATACTAGAAGATTTTACTTTTGAAAATATACAATTTCATTCACGTATCCCATCAACATGCCGATAATTTGTATGTCTGGGGAGTTGAAAGTTTTAAAGGTTATTAAGTTATTGTTAATTAATAAAGCATGATTACCCTTTTTGTACAATTGTGTCGTGTTTGCAGGTATATGATTGCAATAAATATTCAAAGATCAAATCTAAAATTCATTTGATTTGTTTTTATGAGGCAACGATTGCCTGTAAAGGGCAAGTCCGCCCGAACAAAAAGTTGATTTTTATGAAAAATAACCAGAAATATCGTGATTTGCAAGTGCACGCAACAAAATTGTATCAAAACTTCATTGTGAAATAACTGGGATGGAATAACTCATAAGAGTCTTGCACGTAAACTTTAATGTTGACCTCAAAATGAACTTTGACCATACCATGTGACCTCCCAACACAATAGCATGCAGGTCCCCTAAGTACATCTACCACTCAAGTTTGGTTGAAAAGTGATTTACGGTTGCAAAATTATGTGTCGTATGAGAGTTATGTGTCATAAGAGAGTCTTGCACGGAAACTTTAACGTTGACCTGAAAATAACATTTGAATTTTCCATCTGACCTCCGACTGCAGCATAACATACAGGTCCCCAAGTCCATCTACCATTCAAGTTTGGTTGAAAAGTGACTTACTGGTTGCAGAGTTAGGTGTCATAAAGAGAATCTTGCATGTAAACTTTAACGTTGACATGAAAATGACCTTTGACCTTACCATGTGACATATGGCTGCAGCATAACATGCAGGTCCCCCAAGTCCATCTACCATCCAAGTTTGGTTGAAAAGTGACTGAATATTTCATCCAAATCGGATGTAAATAATAAAGTTATGGCATTTTAAAGTTCCGCTTAATTTCGCAATGTACATCCTGGTCGGTATGCAAATGAGGAGACTAGTGATTTCATCCACTCACTATTTCTTTTGTATTTTATTATATACAATATATCTTCTAATTTTCTCCTCATTGTCAAGTGAAACAACGATTAATTTCTCCATGAACATGTGGAATAGGCAATGTTTAAGACTAGACTATATGGTTCAGTCAAGTTCTGTAAAAAAATGAAATATTGTATAATTCAAACAAAAACAAAAGACATAGTGAGTAATGCAAATCGTCTGTCTCATTTGCATGTCACTGAGTTGTGCATATCACTGTTTAAGCGAAACTTTTAAAATGACATAACTTTATTTTATATGTACATCCGATTTTGATGAAAGTTTCAGTGTTATGCTATTTCGATTTATCTCTGTTTACTCGAATTAACCATTTTTCTGGGGTAGACTTGACCTCTTATATCTTTGATGCTAATGGAATTATTTCGGAATAGGTTTTTAAGAGTGGGAAAAATCAAAAATGCAATTGCACTGTAATCCATACATTTTTATTATTTTTTTATGAACGGGTGACAGTGATCCTAAATGACAATAAAACGATATCAATCATACAAACTACAGTCAAGTGCGCTTTATCCTGAAATTTAAGTGGTTAGGTGGAAAAAAAATTGATGAAAACTAAAAAGTATTACTCTTAATCTGACAAAACTTTGTGAATTTCTAACCGGAACAGTACGGTTCATCTTCCTCTGTTTTTAGCGAAGACTGTAACTATTCCTTCGCGCAGACGTGTGGGCGGGAAAAAAAATATCTCAAAAAAGTTTCACCCACGTTATTAAGCTACCTATCATGCATATTGTGACGGATCTAAGCCGGGAACTGTTTACGGAAAGAGTTAATGGTACTCGCTTATGAATGAAAATTCTTCAGCGATTGCATCGTTCATTCTCCATACATTTAGCGGGGTTTTTTTTTCGTTCGAAAAAAAGTCAACCGTCTCTCACCTCAATGACGTCACGCGGTGGTATCAAATAAATCCCACCCTACTCCAATCATTAGAGTGAAGTAAACACGTTTCTTATATTTGAATAAAAAGAAAACACCAATACCTTGAAGGTAGAATCGGTATAATAATGTTTTAATCTAATCTCTGAATCTTTACAAGATATGTTGATTGGAAAATTAAGATCTCGCTCCCAGTTCTCATGAAATTGGTACAACTATAGTTTTGTAACCTGCAGAAATGGCGTCAAGCAATGGCGGGCTTATTCTCGGAATTGCTATTATAAGCTCGGCCGATGTCACATGACAACGTTCTTTCTTTACTCGTATGACCTATGACCTTTCTAACGAATAAGAGTCCATCAAACCTTCTCCCAAGTTATTCATGATCGGCTTATGCGATAATATTATTCTCATGAAATTGGTACATATATAGAAAGCCCAAATGAGTTGTGCCCACGCTATGTCTCTTTTAATACAAATCTGAAGGCACATCGTCTCCAATACTGATTTTCAAGTCCCCTTTCTTATCCCTCTCCCTCATCAGGACATGTGAGTGAAGTTTTAAAAACTATCTACTTATCAATTGATTGATAAAAAAATTACTGACTTTTATAATCTATTTAGGCAGTTTCAGTCAATGAAAAGATACACCCTTAAGAATTTAATATAAAAAGAAAAGAGGGATTTCTTTTCAACTAAATACGAAGATAAACGGATGATTACGCGATACAAGATAAAATTATTTTCTATTGATCTTAAAAAGTACAGAATGTTTGTAAATAAAGGAATACTATACTGACTTGTAATTTACAGTAAATGCAATAAAAAAGTCCAAAATGCGCGTTTGAAGATAACCAAGATCTAATCCTAGAGAGTGAGGGTTTTAACAGTACCTAGAGGAAAAATACATGGTAAAAACACTCGGAAACGTTTGACCTTATTCTCAAAGACTTCCGGGGCAGATCAAATGTCGTGGTTCACGTAGCAGATTTTAATCAGGATGTAACACGAGTGACATGAGGGATAACAACCACGGAATACATTTGAGAACGAGAAGCGCCTCGTTCACACGCGAAAACTATTAATACAGAGTATCGCTTTATGATTCTGCATAGGTATCCTACACGTACAATAGTAAAAAAATAATAATAGTAATGGTCCCATCAGAGGTGTAAAATACCCAAAATACACGTTTTGACTTGTGCAAGCTGCATATCTACTGAAATCTACTGGAAATTTCATACATTGCTTTAATACTAAAATCTACGCTACTGCAATATCAATTTAGGGAACTGATAAGCAGTGTTGGAGTTCTCGAGACTGGTCTTGGTTTCAAACGAACCCCCTGGCCTTGGTCTCAAACCCTCTGGTCTTGGTCTCAGACCTATTTTTCTTGTTCTTGGTCTCGGGGTGCCTGGTCTTGGTCTCAGATGGTCTGGTCTCGACTACAACATCGCTGATAACGAAAACAAAGACATTGCAACTCGGGCATTCAGGGTGGGGAATTGTTGGATGGTATATGTGTTACCTCACTAATACCTTTAATATAACATTATCTGAGGATTTATGACAATTTTTAATATCGATCATAATATTGTATAAAGAAGGATGCATGTCATTTCTCTCCTTCGACGTGACCAATGGCGTTCGGTCCTTGGCGTCAGCGATTGATCGGAAACAATTGGCAATTTATTGGGTACTTGTAGTGTCCGCCCTTTATGTTTCTTGATATTCCCCCCAAAAAAAAAAAAAAAAAAAAAACATCGCGTATAAATTTCTCTAAATCCTTCAAGGACCGCGTCCATAAGTTGAGCTTAGGGACCTTTCAAATAGTCTGTTCTACTACAGGCGGCAGCGGTTCTATTGCGGGAATCCCGCTCAGCGATTTTTTTTGTTGTTGTTTTTCCTTCTCTCTTGATCCTACGTTCCTGCACTAACAAAGGGATAGGGATTTAATTAAGAAACTAATACATGTGGTGAACAGAATGCTCAGTAGTGAGCATATTATTTACTAACAAGCTATACTTACCTATACCATCTCATCAAATTGCTATTCGTTACCCTAACTCGAATAGCCACCGGTAAAAACTCCCCGAAAAAGGCTAACTGCATTCAGGTAGCCTGGGAAACCCGTCACGGAACGAGACCCATAAAACCCGGTCTCCGCATATAAGCCTCCTCTTTCGTAGCCAAGGAGGGGCGAAGTCTGCAGGGGAGGACGGGTGGGGAGTTATAGGTAAGTATAGCTTGTTAGTAAATAATATGCTCACTACTGAGCATTCTGATTTACTACACTGCGCTATACTTACCTATACCATCTCATCAAATTGCTAGAATAGCACGGAAAAAAACTGGAGGAGGGGCAGAAATGAGACCCTTTCCAGACATGATATCATAACGATAAAGAAACTGATAGACTATAAAATGGAGCAGTCTCCCAACTGGAGAAGCTACCCTAGGAATGAGGGGTAAAAATAACATCAACCTCATTAATGAAATATATCAACTGGAAATAGTTTAGGAACGATTAGGACAGGACAGAACCGCCGAGGCAAAACCTGTGTCTCGGCTTATAACATCGGATAAGTAATAAGATACAAAGGTATTGGAATTGGTCCAATAGGCTGCCTGGAGAATCTCCTCTATAGAGGTACC
The DNA here is from genome assembly GCF_018143015.1 of Lytechinus variegatus. Lineage (NCBI taxonomy): Eukaryota > Metazoa > Echinodermata > Echinoidea > Temnopleuroida > Toxopneustidae > Lytechinus > Lytechinus variegatus. The sequence continues at coordinate 25,797,059 of NC_054754.1, forward strand.
CTGAAAAAGCGCCCAAGATGTTGCTATGCCCCGTGTATCGTGGGCTCTAATGGACCCTGATAATATGGCGTCCCCTCCACCTGACTTGATCCCCTGTACTAACCATCGGGAAATTGTAATTGGACTAACAGGGCCGTGAGGTTCTATTGAACTAATGAAAAGTTGGTGGGAAGTGCGAATACATTTAGTCCTATCAATGTACCACTTCAAGGCACGTACAGGACACCATAACCTATCTTCGGAAACTGACGAGAGATTGTTAATGGCTGGAAGAACAATTTCACAAGGTTTAGAGCTTTCTTTTTGATTTTTAGCTAGGAAACCTGGTCTAGGGATCAGGCGGACTCTGCCCTTCTCCCAACGGATATGACCCGGCCTTACCGTGAGTGCATGAAGCAAACTACGTCTTTGACCTGAAGCTATAGCCAACAAGAAGGCTGTTTTAATGGACAGATCAAGGAGGGAGCATTTATGCATGGGTTCAAAGGGGGGTTTCGCCAGGGCCCGAAGGACCCGCGGAAGGTCCCATTTGGGGAAGAGTCTTCGGCGAGGAGGATTCTGTAAGAAAAAGGATCTTGTTAGTCTGGCAAGGACAACTGAATTTGAGATAGTTTCCCCATTAGAGAAGCCTGAATGAATGGCTGCTATGGCTGACCTGTAACCCCTTATGGAGGAGACAGATAAACCTTCATCAAATAGTAGAAGTAAGAAATCTGCTATCTTACCTAAAGAGGCAGAGGTTGGATCAATCTGTAAACTGTCACACCACCGGAAGTATCTCTGGAGTCTAGAATCATAAGTGTTCCTGGTGGAGGATCGCAGGAATCTAGAGGCCATGTCTGCAGCTCTCTCCGAAAGGCCCGCTTTAGTTGCTGATTTCCTGAGATGGGCCAGAGTGTTAGGCAAAGTCTTTCCGGGTTCGGGTAATAAGTGTCCGTCCCGGGTTGTTTTAGGAGGTCCACCAGTGGGGGTAGTCTTTTGGGAGTCCCCACTAGGAGATCTGTAAGTGTTGTGAACCATGGTCTCCTCGGCCACCAAGGTGCGATGAGGAGAACGTAAGCTTCTTCCTTCCTCACTTTCTCCAGCACTTGAGGTATTATGGGAAAGGGCGGAAAGGCGTAACCCAGGATCCCCTTCCAAGGGATTGTTAGGGAGTCTGTCGCAAAGGCTAAGGGATCTTGATGTTTCGTGCAATAAGTCGGGAGCTGCTTGTTCAGGGCTGATGCAAATAAGTCTATCTGAGGCTGGTCGCCCTGACTGAAGATTCTCTCCACTATGGTGAGATTGAGTTGCCATTCTGATGGGAGATAACTTCCCCGAGAGAGGAAGTCTGCAATGTAATTTTCTTTCCCTGGGATGTGGCAAGCCTTTAGGGTTATGTGATTGTTCTGGCACCATGCTAGAATTTCCAATGTTAGGAAGCAAAGAGTAGATGACCTTGTCCCTCCTTCCCTGTTTATGTAGGAGACCACTGTGCTGTTGTCTGATTTTACCAGAATGCACTGGTTGGCAACTTGGGGGAGGAAGGCAAGTAGAGCCAGTTGAACCGCCTTCATTTCTAGAACATTGATATGCTGTGCTGAATCTCTTTCTTGCCATTGGCCGGAGGCTTTGAATTTCCCCATGTGTGCTCCCAACCCAGCTTTGAAGCATCGGTCGTTAGGGTGAGGTTTGGTTTTGGGTTCTGAGTTTGCTTCCCTTGGTTCAGAAATCGACATGCTGACCACAGATGAATTGCATGCATCATCGCATCTGTCATGGGAACAAGATGGTCCCTGGGGTGAATTCTGGGCCTGAAGTGTCTCAGGAAGTGCAGTTGGAGTGGCCTCATATGTCGTCTGCACTGCGGGATTAGATCCACTAGGCTTGCTAATAGACCGAGGAAAATTTGCCAAGTTCTGGCTGGCGAGCATGAGTTTGAGTAGAGCTCTGCACCTACTGACTGGATCTTCTTTATTCTGTGAGGGGAAGGGCGAACTATTAAGTTTGGGATGGATATTATCGCCCCTAGAAACTCTGGTGATCTTGTTGGTGTGAACCTTGATTTTTCTTTGTTGATCAGAAAACCTAGATCCGAAGCTAGCTTTCGGACAACGCTTACGTTGTAGGCAAGAGAGGTCCTGGAAGGGCCGAGGAGGAGCCAGTCGTCCAGGTAACAGAAGATAGTAATGCCTCGCCTTCTTAACTCTGCGGCGAGGACTCTCACCAGTCGGGAAAAAATCCTTGGGCAGGCTTTAGGCCGAACGGAAGGGCTATGAACTGATAACAAACGTCTCCTACTTTGAAGCCCAGAAACTTGCAGGCCTCTGGGGCTATAGGAACATGATAATAAGCGTCTTTGAGGTCTATAGTGACTGCCCATTGATTGGGTTTTATCAGAGGTAGGATGGTTGAAAGGGACTCCATTCTGAATGTTTGATCTGGGAGGAGTTTGTTTATCTTCTTTAGGTTGATTATCATGCGAAAACCCCCGAGCGTTTCTTTACCAGGAAAACGGGGGAGAGGATGAGGGACTTGTGGTCTGGGACTGTTATGATAGCTCCTTTGTGGAGTAGAGACTGTATTTCTGATTGGAGAGCCTCTCGGCGTGAAGGATCCCTTGGTATGGGGGTCTGTTGTCGAAAATGGGAAGGATGAATTACTCTTGGGAAATTTGGATTGTATCCCGACCTTAGTATCTCTAGAACAAATTTGTCTTTGGTTATCTTTTCCCAGTTCTGTAAGCAAAGAAAAAGTCTTCCCCCTACTGGGACTTGCTGAAGGTGGGGAATGACTAGTGTTTGATTGTCAAAAGTCCCGGTTTTGAGTGGGGGCCCTAATTCGGTGCGCTGAAAGTAGGGCCTGGCGGCCCCGACCTCCACCCCGAGGTTTCCTATGAATTTCCCCGCGGCCCCTTTCAATCCTGGCGTCAAAACCAGAGCGAGGGAAGGAGAGGGATGACCCCTTATGTTCATTGTAGGCCTGGGGCTGGGGTCTGGAGCTAGAGCTAGCAAAGGGGGGTCTCTGGGCCTGGCCCTGTCTAGCATTAGCGGTGCCTGGCGGGCTAGGTCTACTCGAAGAGAGCCTATAAAAAGTCTTGTCAGCTGTGGTGCTGGCTGAAATAGACTTATCCAAAACATCTTGAAAATGTCCATGAAATAAGTCCTTACCTTCACAAGGGAGCTTATTGAGCAGTCTTGCTGCCTCTTTTTCAATTTTGAGGGCATCTAAAACTTTGGCTCTTCTTGCCCTCGAGCATAGTAGAGTTGATCTTGCTGCTTGCTCATACTGGAGATCAGCAATCTTTGTGAGTGATTCTAACAATAAGTTTTTGTCACCGGTAGAGACTCCAAGCCGCTCAGCCTCACTAAGAGCGGTTAACAGGCACCCTGGTACATCGCGAGTCTCATACTGCTCCGGGCGGCCGCGTCCAGCGATGCAAGCTGATAGTCGGCTGAGCGGTAGCTTGAGCTGCGGAGAGGGTTACGGCCCGATCTAGACTTCCTCGCTCCCGCATCCCCGACACGGAAAGCAACGTCCGGGACCGAAGGTGTGCACAAAAAATCCTCAAAGTCTTGAGCGGCAAATCGATAATCCCTCGACACTTCTTTACTGATCGGTTTAAGCCGAGAGTGTTGCTTATCTAGGCCCCGAAAGCAGGATTTATACGGGGCATCCATCTTGATCGCCGGACTAACTTCGTCCGAACGAGTAAGGGACGAGTTCAGGCGGAAGATTGACTTCTCTCGCTCAGTTTCGCTACTAGTATTGTCTTCGGCCCGAAGTTGAGGGCAGTATTTAGTCAAGATCAGGGCTGACTGATGCCTGTTCCCACTAGCCGGAGTATCGCGTTCGTGTAAGTCAGAACTCTCTCGTACCCCCAATGGTGATTGTCCTCGTTCGAATCCCATATGCTGGGCAGCTTGGAGGGAATGCGCGGGGCTGCTATTAGAATTAGATGGTGAGAAATCGCCCCAATCTCTTCTGCGAGATGTAACAGGTCGGTGGTAATCAAATTCCGAATCAGATTCTCCCACAATGGAAAATACTTTTTCTCTACGGCTAATACGAGGCGAGTTAACATTAGCCCCCACTCTGCGACCGTTACGAGGCGATCTAGACCTCTCTCTACGTCTAGAATGAGTCGAGTCTTCATTAGACCGTTGTCTCGGGCGACTTTGTCTATTACTTGCCGGGCTGGCGGTAAGCAAATCCAGAGGGTCGGGGTCTGGAAGGGTCGATGGCGGCGCCCGCTGGGGAAGGGCCGCCTGCAAGGCTTGCAAGATCCAACTACCCGCCTCGGCGGGGTCTGGCAATGAACGGACTGACCTGTCACAATCCTGGGCCAGTCGGCTCTTTTTCTGAATTACAGGGGGTTGTAGTGGGTCAAGACTTTGAGTCTGATTGTCATGAGAACACGAGTGGTCATCGCGAGGCCTCTTCTTGCCCGCCCTATTCTTTGATGAGGAGCTACCCCGATCGGAAGGAGTGTAAACAGTCTCTTCCGATTTATCCATACCCTTGTCTACCTCCCGCCTATGGGACTGGGTGTCTGATTGTGTAGAGGTATTAGCCGGCGTTGTCTTGGCCGGGTTATTAGTGTTAGGATTCTTGTTCTTCGGCTTTGTCTTGGCCGCCTTATCATTATTTTTCGGCTTTGTCTTGGCCGAAATATTGACCCTCGGCTTTGTCTTGACCGAGTTATTCTCCCCTTGATTGAGATTTGGGGAGGCTTGGGAATTAATGTTCATGTCAGTTATTTCTTCAGACATCGTGATTCAAAAGAAAAACACTGAAGCGCGGTGGCTAAACGTTTACTCAGCGACGTCGCGGTAACGAAAGAGGAGGCTTATATGCGGAGACCGGGTTTTATGGGTCTCGTTCCGTGACGGGTTTCCCAGGCTACCTGAATGCAGTTAGCCTTTTTCGGGGAGTTTTTACCGGTGGCTATTCGAGTTAGGGTAACGAATAGCAATTTGATGAGATGGTATAGGTAAGTATAGCGCAGTGTAGTAAATCATGAAAAAGCCGTTACCAACTGCGTGGCCAACAAGCTGGTAATTAGTAAACACTTTCTTGTTCCATTGTTTCATGAAAGTAGTCGGACGTTATCATGGTTATTACCCTTAACTGTTCAATCCGTTTCTGTACTGTGTCCAAATTACTATAGTAAGCATTTTTTTCCTTTGCTGAACGGAATGCCAGAATTCATAGAAAATGTGGAAGAAGACGTATTACATGACCGCGGGACGATTCGTCGGCCAAAACACCATGAATATTATTGGTGTCAAGTGTCTTATTGGCATGTAACCAGTTTTGAAAACACATTCGCCTCTAAAGATGGACATGTACTCGTTTTTTATATGACTCTGATCTTCTTACCACGATTGATCTATGCAACCCTCATCTCCCCACCTCTTCCTCTTTCCTGATATTCCACTTACACCAACACCTATACCCACACCCTACCCCCCCCCCCTCCTTTCCCTCTCTCTCTCTCTCTTATTCTCTCTCTCTCACTGTCACCCCCCCCCCATTGATCACTTGCTAAGCATGTTCAACAGCAGAGTTCTAAACTGATCATTGCTAATTGGACTTTTATGGAAATTTAAACGACCTTCAGCTGTAAATGCTTATTGAAGTTTGTTCGTTAATAGGCTGGCTAATTGACTCCTAATTGGAATCTGACTGCTTTACTTGCCTGGCCTGTATATTTACATATTACATGTATTATGGCAGTGATTTCTATAATGGAGGTCTAATAACCAATGTTATGGTGAAGGGAGGCCAACCCAAGGAGTGGATAATGGGGTCAATTCAATTCAATTCACAGTTTATTTCAATCGTTCAATCATAAAAATACAAATATGTAGAAATTTGATGAGAAACATTGGAATATGGGTCCCTGGAAATCGAAAAGAAACTGTTAGTGGGGCACCACCATGATACAATTTAATACAAATCTTTATTGTAAATTTTCTTTTCTTGTTATTTTGTCTCTGTTGATATACTTTGTTCATATCATGTAGTTTAAAGTATCTTTACAATGTATTCTACATGTTTTGAGAACTGTACACGTACAAGGCATCTTGGTTTTTTTTTCGCAGTTCCCCTTTTCATTTTCATTTTTTAATTTTCGCTTTCTAATTATTTTGTATAGATTGTATATGTTTAACCAAAAATGAAATGAATATGAATTCAAAAAATTGAAATATAAAACATACAGAAAGGGTAAACAGCAAATAACAACAATAAAATACAATTAAAAATTGGAATAATATAAGATGAAATAAACAAACAGACAAGAAATAATTATCATTAATTCACAGTGACATACATGTACAATGTGGTATTGGCAAAATTTGGATACTGAAAAATTTTCATCTTTCATATACGTTTTTGCTAAATTCACTTAGAATGTTACGTTTTTTTATATCATATTCAAATCATTCCATAGCTTGATTCCTCTGAAACGTAGATAGTCTTGGGAAATTTTAGTTTTTGTAAGGTATTGGTGAAGATGTGCTGACTGACGCGTGAAGTATAAATCGTAACAGGCGTTTGTGTTGAAAAGATTGTTGAAGATATCTGGCAAGAGAGTTAAATGGTAATTGTACATAAATATATAAGTATACACAAGATTGACAAGAACCAAGTTACAGATTTTCAATATTTTACAATCGAGAAATAACTTGTCTGTGTGACTATGAATGTGCATTACAGACTGTTCTTATTAACCGGTTTTTAATCAGAACTAATTGATGTGTGTTTTAAATCCATCCCCCCATAGCATACATCAATCTCTTTACGCCTATTGTATCATTATTCGTGTAACATCTAAGTACATCCTTTGAATCGCATTTGGGTGTGTCCAATGGATTAAAATTGGATTAACAGGGGCACTTATAAGACTTGTTATATGTGAGCAGCATGAGTAATTTCCCCTATCCCCCCCCCCCTCTCTCTCTCCCCTCTTTATGTGTCTATCTTTCTGTCTCTCATTCCCTCCCTATATCCCAATGTATTATTATCTATATAAATTGCAATCTATCAACAATGGCATGTTGGGTACTCTCAACTCTGTTATGATACATTCTACCGAACACTTGAAAGTGACACTCTCCGAATATTAGTTGGGTTTATGACAGCTTTTATGGGGAAAGTTTCTACGGAGATGTCATGAATCGTGTAAGAAATCAAATCCGCATCCTATACGTGTCATTAACACGGCGTTCTTTTTTCCTGCTTTTAAATTTACAAATTGTGTACAGAAAGTCACGTACCAGTAATTCACTTAAATGCGTTCCAACTATCTATCAACCTCATTCAAACCATGTTTTACCATTAAATGTCCATCCTTTCCCATTTACAAAAGCATATCACCGTCGAGAACTTTTGCCATGGGCCCTAAACTCACGCGGAATAGGTGTCTTCGTAAAAACAATGTTAAAAGTTTAACAATGACGTAGGTTTAGCACAATCTGTCCTGCTCTGCTTATTCTTGACTTCTCTGTCAGGCTTCCCCTCGATCTTAAATACAATGAGAATGACATGGAATGCTATATGTCAACAACAATTAAAGGTAGGATTCAAATAACAAAATAAATGACGCAAGATGTACCAAAATACATTTCAAAAACTGTAATTTCACCAGAAAAGGGAAAAGATCCATCCTCTTCACTCATACTTATAAAATCCCACCTCGAAACAGACCCCCCCCCCCCCCCGTCCTTATTGTTTCCTCGCACAAAAGAATGACAGCATGCATCATCATTGATTCTTGCCAGTCTCCCATCTCAATTTCTCTCTCTCTCCGGCATACACGGACGCTCGCGCATAAACAAACAAAATTAATATGAACAAACTTCTCTCGTTTTCTCTTCATTCACTTCTATTCCCTTCTATCTTCTTCTTCATATTCCTTTTTCCAGTTTTCCTATTTCTTCGCCTTCTCTTCTTCAAGCTCACCATGAAAGTTCAAGTCATATTCTCAACGTTTCCTCAAGAGAGAAAGAATATATTCAAAGCCTCTCGTGTATCTAAATCCACGAGTAATAACCCTATCGAGCTTTCAATTGGAGCATGAGATAGCCCCTCCACAACGAGGCACGGGTATGGCATTTATTTTCAAAATCCCTCGGTGGTTGGAGCTCAAAAAAAAACCCCAGAAAGTCAACCACCATTTTCACATTTGCCATTTTGAGGGTGTGGTCACTATATTCTTTGAAAACATTTTTCTTACAAAGGAATAACCCATGTCTGCAGATGGTAATGTTAACTTTCTCATTCTTTGTCTTCCTCGTTTCATTAAATCGCTCCGTCTTTTATGGTTTCCCTTTTTTCTTGATTAGATTTACCCTTTTTGGTTTTTGTTTTCTTTGTAAGACCGTTCTTTCATAATTTTGAAAGCTTTCTCATGACGCTTCAGGCATCCTCGACCAAATGTTCCTTTTCTTTTTATCTAAATAAAGAATAATCCAAAGACTTTATATGATTTCTTTTTCATAAGATATCATATATACATGAATATCAAGTTGTGTATTGATTTCGAGAGAGGTGCATGTTTATTACCATTCCAAATCACTGCATAATCACGTGTAATTACGTAACAAGATCTTCAACAAAAATAGCTCCATCTATCGACGAAAGCATCGGGTTATTGGAACCAAAGTATACTTCCCAAAATTAAAGTCTTGACATTTAACAACGCTCGATGTTTTGACCCAAAAAAGGTTACTTCTGCATTTCTTTTTTTTATAGCCTTGTGCGATAGGGGTCCAATAAGATTCGACGAAGTGCGTAAAGATCGAAGATCTTATATCCTAACACTTGTACTTAGTATGGGCATCAGAATTCGGTATGTTTTTATTAACATGTCATCCTAATCACCTTTCAATTTCTTCAATTCTATATGTATCAATTTTTTCTAGCTACAAACACAGATTGATTTCTAACAACATAGAAAAATAGACCGAAACAAGGGCTGTAATAAAAAAAATAATGCTTAGAGGGTGGAGTTGTGAGTTGTCAACTAATTAGTTTGAAATATACACGTAGACGGGAACTTCTATTTCCAAGACCATGTGCAATCGTCGCAATGTGCACGGTAGCGAATCGGAACCCATCTGGAATGAAACACAGAAACAAAAGAGGAAGGGGCGCGAAAATGAAAGTGGAATGTGGAAAAGAGACATTCAATTCATTTCAAACTAGTCTTGACGCCCAAATTAGCTGCATGCGTGGCCATTCGTTCTGTCTATATATTCCAATCTAGGATCATAATGAGGTAAATGAAACACACATAATGATTGAAGGAATCTTAATATAGAACGATTAAGCCCCGTACTAGTCGCAGAGAAAGGAGAAGTTATCACGAACAGGGGCGTCACCGGAATAGCGGAGTGGGGGTAAGACGGCATTAATGTGACTTTTTCTTAATCATTGAATGGTGATACACGTAGGTCTGATCCAGAGTATTATAGAGTTACACGGCTTTAGACGTCTCCTTTTGAAGCTCTTCTCTTTTTCCTTATTTTTTCCTGTTTCCTCCTCTAGGAAATATCCTCTAAAAAATATCTTTTCCTCTGTCCACCCCTTTGGCACCGCTTATGACCACTAAACTCCTAATGAGAGACTGATTCTAGACTAAAGGCATTTTCACACGTGAATCTTGAGTCATTATTGTAATGATGATTGCTCTTCTTATCGTGACTGTGATTAGCGTTCGTGATTCTAATCATGTTCTAGTTTGGTTTCACACGTGCTAACTATTCGTCATTAGCCGCATTTTTCACTGCAATCATCAGTCAAATTACGATTTTTTATTATGGGGGAAAGGGCGGTAAGTTTCGTAGACAATGATATCCATAAAAGAAACTGATTGAATGGTATCATGAGAATTAATGAGATAGTGAGATGGCATTGGAAATGTAAGTTAGAAGAGAGAAAGAGAGGAAGAGAACGGGAAATGTAAGAAGAGGTAGAAATCATAAGAGTGAAAAAGAATGATTGAAGAAAGAGAAAGTAAAAATTACAATATGAAAATACTAATAAAAATTTAAACAATGTAAATAAGATTCTGCTTGCTTCAACCATCTAGAAAGCATGAATATTTTCTCTTTGCCTCCCGTTAATAAATAGTGAGAACCTTGGAGTGAAAAGGGGAACTGCCGCAAAAATAAATGTTTGAAGATCTCATTAAACTCATCTTAAACCGCGGCGGTAATGTTATGGGCTACCACAAGGTTCCATATTGGGTCCGTTACTTTTCAGAGTATTTTAATACTTGCTCAAACTGCTTCTCCGCTGAATCATGGCGCGTCATTATCGATTAAATTCTTGCCCTACATTAAACATAATTCAACGACAACGAATCAAGATTCTTTAATATTTTTTTTATTCCACTGAGTAAATGTTTTAGTGTAAACAAGTCTGGCTATGAACACAAAATTATGACTTATTGCTCAATAGGAATATCTTAATAAAATCGCCATCATTACTCCCCCCCCCCCGCAATCCTTCTAATCCTCCGAAAAAAACAAGAAAAAAACGAAAAGAAAAACAACCAGGAATTATTGTTTCTCCAGTTTTTGATTAATGATTATTGAAGCCTTGAATAAGATCTGCCGAGTGGCCCAGTGGATTAGTCTCCAGACTTTGAAACAGAAGGTCATGGGTTAAAATCCCAGCCATGGTGTAGTTTCCTTCAGCAAGGAATTCATCCACAGTGTGCAGCACTCGACCTAGGTGAGGTAAATGGGCACCGGCAGGAAGTAATTCCTCAAAAAGCTATGTGCACCTGAATAGGTACTGTAGCCTAGCTTACCCGGGGTAATAATAAAAGCAGGACCCGCTGGAAAGTAAGTGGCTGCCCTGGGTAAATATACTGTTATTATTATTTTATTAGTATCATTATTATTATTATTATCATTATCGTTTATTGAAATTAAATATGAACCCTAGAAATTGAATACGACAATGAACACTACCACAAAGTACAAAGATCTAATTTGAACCTGTTCAGAAAGTGAATTAGTAGACGAGATACCGGTTGCAATACAAAATACCTAGTCATGATTTTCTAGATCACATGATAAATGCATTTCAAGTATAGGCCCTTGGCAAAAAAGGTATGCAACAAACAAGGCCTTGTTGTCATCACGTTCATAATGCATTTAATACATTTATTGCGATACGTGCAGGAACACAGCTCTCCTTACGAAATAGATTCATCCTATGTTGATATCTAATGAAGATGTTTATGGTAATCCTCATGAACATAGTCGACGATGATCTAGTTGTCTATTCAATGGCGCACTTTATTACCATGACTGTAGTTGTACATAACAGCTACAGTTCTTACATCGCAGACGTAAAGCTTAAACATAATCCATTTGAATTATTTCAAAGATCGCATTAAAATAGAAAATATTTATATGTTGATAACAAAATAAGCGTTAATTAATATAACTTAACATATGACGGTTTCAATCTAAGTGCTCTAAAAATATTTAAAAGCTTCATACTGTAATATTGGGTAAACTTGAATAAGATTTTTGCGTTTCAATAGTTTGCATAGTTTTCCTGGAGACTTCAAGCTATCGAACGAAAATCATACATGTATAATGAAAACGGAATGCACATCGGTTCAAGTAATTCATTAAAAAAACAAAGCGAAATCCCCCTCCCCATATCCCTTCTGAAACGGCAAAGTACAGTTTCCTTTCTAATCACTGCGAAAAGAGCATTATCAGACATGTCAGAATAGCTACTCTCAGGAACTTTTCTTCTGTTTTTTAAATAAAAACTCCTGACGAATTTTTGTTACGACAGGACAAAAAATACCGTTTCCTAACGCTTGTAGACATTCTCAATTTCTGTCAACTGGGATCCATGTTAGGCTAATCATGATCAACAGGTCTTTGTGATATTTTCATGACATCATTAATCTATATTTGACGTCATCGTGGGCGAGTTATGTCTTCATCTACCGCAATGATGATTGATTAACTCCACGTTAGAACATCTGTAACATCAATCAAATTATATTGGGCATGGATGTTAGTTGCTAGAACAACGACAGAGCTTAGAAAGTCAGATGAAGCTTCGATTGGAACTTAACATTTCAAGCCATCGAAACTGCGAATTACCCCAAAAAAGGCATAACAAAGTGGCTAAGTATTATTCAATGTAAGAGACATGTAACAAATAAATTTTGCATATAGAATAAATATCGATGAAGATAAAAGTAAATGTCTCTTGAATCATTTGAAACCTTATTGTACCTATATAAGTTATATTTTATAGAGTGTGTTTGTCTTCAGTCACCAATAGGTACTACATGTAGCTGAATTATTTTATTCATAACTCAAATAATCTTATGTAAGTTTCACTTCTCTCGAATTTTGTTACGTTACTGTGATAACATCAGAGTACATAAAAAATGTAACACTTACCGGAAATTTCAGTAATAGATAACTTGAAAGCATTTACAACATACACGAAAATAGCCAGACAATAAACCTAATTTTAGATTTAGATTTAGATTCATTCATTTTCCGTTCACAAAGCACAACAAAATCAAACAATACATAGTCAAATTTAAAGTACAACATCAATCTTATTTTATTACGAATGTATTAAGAAATGGAGGACAGATGAGGAGATGGTGGGGGTGGGTTTCGGGGACAAGCAAATCCCCCACCCCCCCAAAAAAAAAACGAAAAGAGAAAGGGAAAGAGTGAAATATTGTATTATTTCTACAAGAAATCTATGATCCAAAAATAGGTTTTTGTACTCAGTAAAAAGGGAAAAATTGTTCGCCACTTTGTTTGGTCGCATCTCTTTAGGAGTTTTGCTCTTTACACAGTAGATACCTCTTTCTTGTATTGGGTAAAGAATGAACATGCTTGTTGGGTAAAATAACTTTTACATTTTACATTTTACGCAATATTGGGCGAAAATGTATTTCATATGATGTTTTAACTCAACGAAAAGTTGCATATTCGCTCTGTGGTAAATGTCTACTTAAGCATGTAGTTGTGTAATTAGTGTTCCAGCAATGACGACCTTGCCCTTACTTTGAACAAGTTTGTCTTGAAGAGCCATTTAAGTAAAGAAATACATTTTCGATATTTTCTTTAATATTTTTATTCATAAAACATTTTAAAGCGACCATTTCCCTTTAAAACGGATCAAGCTTAGGTATGCGTGGTTATGGTAATGCTTGCGGAATCGGTGACCTGAATTGATGCTTAAAACCGACTCGAGCAAAGTCTATCAACGGATTTGGAGAGTAAAATTGTGGTCATTATCAGAATTAAAAATGGTAAGCTTGCCAGGTATAGTGCAACCGTTTAAACACCCTTTCTGAATATTATTTTGGTCGCCAGACGTCGTATACATGTCGCATGATTTCAATTTATTCAACTGATCTTGAATAAACTATACTATGTAAATGGATATTAAGTACAGTCATGTGCAAATGAAATGATAGGACGCGAAATGTATTCACTCACATAAACCAAAAGGAATGCAAAATGATTATATCGTTTGGATTTTCTTTCTTTTATTGTACGCCTATGAGTGGTACATGTTTCACGTGTATTTCTTCGATAGCGTTTAAGGCGATCTTTAATTGGAAATGGATCGAATTTTGAAATTGATATTAAAGTAAGGTCATAACTACCAAATATTAAAACGGAAGATCCTAGAAACATAATCGCCCGACGAACTGAAGGTCTGAGGAACTGGCTGGTATCGCGATCACAAAATTCTATGACGATTAATGAGTATTCAAATTGTATCATTATATCACGGAAGAGTATTGGCAAAATTTTGGACAAGAATTTAAGTTTAAAAAATATAAAAATTTGCATTTATAAAGACAGTCATATTCTTACAAACTGGTGATTTCAGAAAGCGTTTCAACTTTTCTATTAAGATTGGAAGATTGGGAAAGAAGCACAGATGCCTTATTGTTATAATTCTAACTACTAGATAAAACAAACTTTATCGTTGGATAGGAATAGGACTGCACTCTTAAAATAAGAAAACAAACCTGTGAGTTTAATTTTTTTTAAAAGAACCACGTGTGACTACGCACGTCCAATCAAAGTTAATCATTTGATTAAGATCTTGGAGTTGTATAATAATACCAACGATGGTTGTAAGAATACATATAGCAATAAATGGAAATCAATAATAAAATCAATACAAAATCTTAATGATAATCTTGAAACACCAAAACATACATCTAATCAGGAGCATAACTTTCATCATAATCGTGTTAATGATGATGGATTTGATTATAACAACTACCAATATTGACCTGATTAATAAATGGAAGACAGGTAAACACCTACCAGAAACTAGCTTTTTTGCAAAGTATGATCACTTCAATAAATAAAATGGAAATATCTCTTAGTGTGTCCATAACCAGGAAGTATCGCATGATTCGACGTTAGGAAGGAAATACCGTTATATTTCGTCATTTAATGATCACAATCATCAATGGTTAGTGTTCGATGTCATTTGTTTTGCGGTTTGTCTTCCTCTATGGGGTTCACATGTTTACTTCCCTTCGACCACTATATCTTCGCAATGTTCTTCTAGAAGATGCTTGATTCTGTTTGGTTTTATTTTCTTCAAATATTTTTTTTATATACAAACAATGATGTTGCTAATATGACTATTATTTGCTTGGCGCCACCTGTGCCTACTGGGAGGCGAAAAGCGAACTGAATCACTATGACCAGCAGGTCTCTCCTCCCGATATAACTGATGGGGGTGCGGGTGGACCACTACACCAGGGTTCCCCCTCTTCTTAAACGAATAATGCAGTGGGTTATCAACGTGCAAAGATGGTGGCTCTCCTCTAACACGGGTCCTCCATTTAACCTCCTTTCCGAGGGGCGAAATGTTTTCCTCTGTACTACATGGATAGCCAGCATATATGAGATTATTTAACACGAAGCGAGAGAAGGCGCGCATTGAGTAAAAAAGAACAAGAAACACTATTTCATAACTGCTTACGTGATAGAAGCGATGTTCGATGTGTTTTGTGAATGCAGCGTACAACACGCGCAAAGAGCCAAAACAATCGAAATCTTGCAAAACTTTTTGATGTGCCGGATTTCATAGAGTGTCGGTTTATTAAAAAGCTTACGTGCTTGTACTTGAATTTCTCGATGAGCGTTTGCTCCCAAGGTTATACCGATAAAAGCAAGTTGTGACTGAAATTGCATCTTCTGTAGACATTGCGAGAGTTTGATGCTGACGCATTCAAATATTACCTGCTTGACTGAGGATGGAGGCATAGAATAAATTATTGACTGCTTTGATTCGAGGAATATTAAAAACTAATGCCTGATGTGATTTTAAACCTATCAATGGTGGACTGTACTTTTTATAAAGAATATTATCAATATATTTGTATTATATACAATCTCACCACCAAGGGATTTGTTTTATTCCACATGTTTAAGACCGATAAGACGTGTATGTTCAATCTTTTTTGAGGTATTAACTCAAACTGTAAGTAAAATCATGTTTCTTTTTGTATATGCATATCAATTTGGTGTTTTCTATTTAAGTCTTTTGTGGTTATAGTAAATCGTCTGTATCCTCACATTAGCGATAGTGTTGTCTTTACCATATATCTGCATTTCTTTAATTAAAACTTCACCCATAAGATGTGTTTTTTCTTTATGACTTATCTCATTCAAGGAAAAATATTTTTCTATACAAGCATATACTTGTGTGTATATGCTTTCTTTCTATCAATTGCGGTCTACCGTTGCACAAAATTAACAACTGATCAGTAATTGTTATCAAGAATTTGCCTGCATTCGATGCAGCTGATCCAAGCTTCAAGAACCCTTCACCTTATACCTACCAACCATTAATACAAATGAAATGATAGAACTAGGGGATTTTTTAACCAACCAGTTGATAAAGGTTATTATGTGCATCAGGTATCATTATTAAGAGGAAATGTATATCGGTCACCCGATGAGGAAGGTAGGATAGTCGGGATCGAATGTCTACCTGTAAAAATACATAGGCAGTTAATAAACGTAGGTAAGGCAGTCGTTTCATTATCTCACTAGCGTGACAGGGCTAACATAATATTGTATGAATGTATTACGTTTCATCATTATGATCATACATTTTGACTTCCCGGAGCGAAGCCGCTTGGTGAAAACCGAAACAATGGAATATGGCTCCTAAGTTCTGTGAATTTGAATAATGATATTTTTACACTCTTTAGTGCACGCGACGGTGCTTGAAAT
>NC_054754.1:27958329-27970829 GCF_018143015.1 Lytechinus variegatus
ATTCCAATTCTTGTTTTTGAAGTTTGTTAACAACATAAAATGTCATGAATGCAAATTCTTTATATGAAGAATCATTTTGCGTTGAAAACAAAAAGGTATTCTTTATATCAAGAAATGGAATTAAGAAAGTAGATTACCATAGTCTACATGTTTTGTTTTGTTTTTGAATGTTCTTATTTACATCTTCAGTGTACATTGAACCAAGAGACAGCATGATATACATTGAAATTCAACATAAAAAATTAACATTATATAAGTATAGCTTGAAAGAATTTTAGATACATGTTCAATAGTGAGCAAACATAGTGCCTAATTTGACTTTTCAATCTTCTTTTGGCAATTTTTCCCCCAAAATACTTTTTTATTGATATTTTGCTCTTCACTTTTATTTCTTCTAAGAATAATTCAAATATTTCTTTAGAATTTGAGTTTTGTTTTTGTTGAAAAATTGTATAAGAAGCTCAATTAATACATTACCACAGTGTTTAAGGGTGTTCCCACATATTGGCTAACACTTTGAGGTACAACAGCCCCTTTAATAATGTCATATATATGGGGTATGGTCTTCGATTTGAAATAATTGGGATTATAGAATGGAAAATTCATTGGGATTATAGAATGGAAAAATAATTGGGATTATAGAATGATATTCATTCCAGTTCAAACTGAGCAATGGTTTTTACCACACACCAAGCATTTAAATCAACTTGCAATAACATATGTTCAGCATGACTTTGATATAAGACAGAAACAGAACTAAATGTATATAGTACACTTTTAATAACGAATAAAAAAAGGAATAAAGATATAACTTGTCATATAAAAACTGCACATTGGTGAAAACCATACAATAGATGGAGATAAAGATGACGATATATGTAGCTCTTTTTAAAATTGAGACTTTATATGGTATTTTCCTTTTAGGTATTTTATCTTTTCAGATACTTTCTGGATGTATTGTGGGCCCAATTCTAGGTATTTGTGTGGGCAAGGATCATAAAAGATTGATCAAATTGTACTCTAAAAGGAACATGGTTTATATTTTTCGTGAGAAGATTGTATTCTATATTTGTCTCTGAATTTTCTGCTCTGCTTCACCTCTTTATCTTGAAATAGCCTGCAAGATAAGGGATAAAAGGGCAATCAATTTAGGGAGAAAACCCTGCCGTCTTGTTTCAAATCGCTTCAAAAGCAAACAATAGATTGCTTCACTTTCAAGTCAGCTTTTCGTTATGAAATGTGACAATTTAGAAATTGCATGCTTTTATTCTCATTCTATAACATTCTTGGAAGTCAATTTATTTTACAAGCCAGACGATTATTAATTTGTCAAAAATACTTGCAATGAAAAGCCCTATAATACAATTTTGTCATCAATAATACATTGGATAATGTTGATAAGAGTATATAAATACAGTTACCAAAAGTTTTATCATCTATGCTTTTCAGTGTATCTGATATGAAATGCAATGAAGAAGTTTGTCATTTTTCATGCTTTACAAGTTGAATAAACCTCACCTCCATTCGATCTTGATTTAGGAGAATGAAAGTTAAAATCTATTTATATTCTAACTGGGATTTAAAAGAAACATTTATTAGACCTGTGCAATTTTAAATATTTAGCTTTCATGTACCCGTATCTGAGTTTTTATTTGCCAGACTATGGTATGCCTGAGTAATATCATTCTTCATAATTAGCAATTTTGTTTGAAAGGGTATAACTACCATCATACACCCATCTTAAAAATATAGGTCTAATGATAATAATGAGAATGATAATAATGATAACAATAATAGTTATAATAATGAAAATGATATGTCAATTTATATAGTGCAATATATATGCATATACTCAACTGCGCTTTGATACTTATTATTACCCCTGCCGAGTATGAAATGATATCCATATTAAGTTGTGACATGAAAAATTTTTTTTTTCAAAACTTCAAATTTTTAGTTCGTTGTTGATTTTTTTGCCCAGTCATTTTCATGCATGGTCGATTGTTTGGTTAATGAATAATTTTTAAATTCCATTGATTCTTGCCCTCACGACCAACCATACGGGATTCACTCTCATCGTCAAATTTTTTTTTGCTGTACCTGTCAAACGAAATGTGACTAAAGCATTCGGAAGTGGAATCCAAATTAGCATTTCGTCCCAGGAATTATTCACTTTCGTTTTCCTCTTCAGTGCTTCTCCAATGCACCTCAACAATCTTGAACCCCACCAACCGGATAAAATAGACCAGGGAAAAAGGGTTCTAATAGGCAACTAGGCCTGAGGGAGTAAAATGATGGGGGGGGGTTGGGTGAGTGGAACCGTCTTTTGCCCTTTTTACACAGGATTTTCTTAACCCTGGACTATCGCTAACCCCGTTCTATCCTTAAACCCGTACTATTTTTTTTCCTTTTCACACATGCCAAATTGTTATTGCTAACCCCGGACTAGTGGTTTTTGTCGATCATTCGTAGTACAAGTACTTCACTCGTACACTTTTTACACACGCTACAATTTCCTTAACCCCGTACTATAGGTGGGGCTAAATTGCCATTTAGCCCCGCCTATAGTACGGGGTTAATGAGATTTTAGCCTGTGTAAAAAGGGTATATATGAACATCCTCTGGAAGAGAATTTGAGGAAGGAGTTTAGAAGATGAATAGAAAAGGCTGGATTGAAATTGGTTTATAAACCCAAATCCAGACTCCTCGCATAGAATGTAAGCATGCCTATATATCTATGGTAAATGTGTGTCCCGACTGCAAATCTATATAGCATTATTATAAGCATCGGATGGAAAGTTACATGTGTTGCAGTGTAATGCAGATATCCACGAATACCACAGAAAGCAAAAACAAGTCTTTCATATTGTATCAGTCTTCTGTGTAATTTGACAAGGCTTTGAGGATGTATCCAGGCATCCTCAGAATTTTGGCGGAAGTCAGGAGCATTCAGAGAATTTTATTCGCCAGCGGGGATGATCTTGTTTTCAATAAATCTACATTTTTAATGGATTTGAACTTGACTACTGTGGGGCATGGAAATATAATGTTTCAACTTTCTTCCATCAAATCCATTTCATTTCTTATTCCACTTGCAAAAGGCATTTCTTTTTTTTATTGATCCGTCTTAGAAATTTGGCCTGTTTCTTGCTGTTTTTCTTTCGTACTATTTGATCTGATCTTCATTTGTGATAGAATCACAGCCAATCTTATTTTCTTTGCATTTGTTTTGCCCAGTTGGTTTTAAAAAAATTCTCTGATTTTAAAAAGACCAACATATTTCCAAATAAAAAAAGATGAATAAAATGTCACTCTAATTTTGAAGAGATACATATTTATCACACCCAAAACCGCTTATTAAATTACAATTAACGTCATTTGCATCATAACTTTTTTCTTCATATTTTGCCATTTGTTTTCATTGAATGAAATATCCACTTCCTGATTTTATTTTAGTTATTTATATTCCTATATGATGTAAATTGGATGTAAATCACCTATTTTCATGCTATTTCTTTCAAACTCTTTAATGCTCTTTCTCTTTGACGTAGATTTTTATACCTGTCTGTTATACCACATCTATATGATGTTTTCACTGTTATTGAGTTACCTCTCTACAGTGCGTATCAAAAAAAAGTTTACTCTTTGAAAAAATCCTGTAAAATTATACATTTGTAATATTCTGAAGATTTTTCCACATTTTAACATTGGTACAGATCCATTTAAGCAAATGACGATATAACTATCGAAAAATATTTCTGCTTGAGGGAGCACCAATTACTTTTTAAAAGTTAGTGAAAAATGTTTTGCGCAGAACTTTGAAATAGTCATGCGAATAAAAGTAGACCTTAATCATGAAGAACACGTGGAATTTAGCTAGTAAAATTGATTTGAAGAAATCTTTTACCTTTTTTAAACTTGTTTCCTTGCCCAAAACACTTTGAAGAGTGCATTGCGCCCCACCTCACTCCCCCATAAACCGAGGGCATCAAGACGATATTTGCTTTACACTGAGCTGTGATTTACATGAAATGGCTTAGGCTTGATTTTCATTTTGTTAATCATTTTCAAGCTTGGGAAAGTGTGTGGAGAAACAAGCATTAAATGAAAAATAAAATGTAAACCCACTTCAAATGATAGAAACTTAGTGAAAAACTGCTGGAGATGTTTGATGTAAACTTTTGTTCAGATTCAGTTATGTCTTCAGATCCAGCTGGCACAAAAGGGGTAAAGGTTGTGCTTATTAAGTGTTGAAATTTCAATTTGGGTGGCAGAATTGTTACAAAATGCTTGAATGTATCTATTTTATTTCATTTGACTAAAAGTGCGAAATGTATGAAAAAATGTTTTGCAGGTTAGTTTGATTTCGCCCATTCCCCTTGACACAGCGTGAAAATTAGCATTTCTGCGCAAACAGATATCTGCGAGCTTTACAAAAATGGACAGTGCTCACTCAAGTGTAACATTCTGTCAAAATTTTTACTTTCATTTGATAGATGAGACCCAAACCCAAGACTATATGTGGAAAAATTAACCACATGTTTTGTATTTTTTAATTCCCAGGGCTTTTTCAAAGTGTAAACTTTTTTAATACGCACTGTATTTTATCTTTTAATGCAACATGTAGAAACCTATTCTGCTCTGTCATAATTACATAAGGTTTTATTTTCTATATGCACTTTTCTCTGTCAATTCCTCTTCATGTAACTCATTTCTTTTGACAGATTATACTATATTTTCTTTATGCTCTATCTCTCTTTGTCTCTCCCTTTCTTTCTCTTTTTCATCTCTTAATTTGTTGTCACATTTTCTTTTCTCTTTTCTCTTTCACATAGGTACGCTGCACTTGTTACAAATCTTCACAAAGTCTTGTCAAAGTTTTTTTTTTTTGCGAAGAATAATTTTCTCTTAGAAATAATCTCTTTCTTAGTGAAGTAATTTATCTTCACCACTTTAACTATTCATAGCAGTTCTTTTACCGCAACATGTCATGTGACTTTTTTGTACCTCCTTTATTTGATTTTAATCTTATCATTTCATACAAAACTTATGAAAGCTGCTCCATCAATAAAGCACATGATTCTTCCATTACTGTTAAAATTCTACTGGTATTTCTATTTATGGTGTCCTTAAGTGTTGTATTGTCATTCAATGTCATTTCCGATTTATCAAATCACTCCCTTTTATCTTGTCTTGTTTTGTTGCGGTATTTCCTTTTTTTGATCTTGTTCACAACTTTGTATGTGTCAATCTTAAATCTGATAACATATTTTATCTATCTTGTTCTTATTTTGATGTGATTGCTGAATTTTCATAAAACAATTTCTTGGGAAATTTCAATATCCCATTTCTTGAAGAGGGGCCTTTGTTCTTTTCATCTCGCTGTCTTTATGTCTTCAGAAATTCAATTTGTCTGTTACTCTCTTCCTGTCTCCCTCCCTCTCTGCCCCCCCCCCCCCTTGTCTCTCATTGTGCCCGCCCCCATCTCTATCTTTTCTTTGCTGTATTTGCCTCATAACCAACTTTCATTATTTCACCTTTTACTTTGAGATGTATGTTTTTCATTTTTTCTTCCTGTCATATCTATCCCATTGTGATGATTAGAAAGAGTTGCAATCAATCTCAACTCTAAAAATCATGCGCAACTTGATTTTCAACCAATCAACAGCACGCATTTTGGACTTGTGATTGATTTTTTGGCTTGCGTTTGAATGCAACTCTTTCTGCAACGGGCTCCTGGAGATCTCTTTAATGAGATTAAACACGCAGCCACAGCTCTCAATGTGGTTGACGTCTAGGAGACTTCCATTTTAAAACCACAGAGAAATGTTTGAATACATTGAGAAAAGTGAGATATATTTGTAAAAGTGGAGAAGATGCAGATAATATTGGATGCTGTTGAGTACTTGCTATTATTCCACCTCACTAAAGCGTGATATGTCGTCTATCAAAAAGATCTGAAACAATAATGGATGGTGAGGAAAATGACAGGATAGGGGGAAAGAGTAAGAAGGATTAGATTAGCAAGAGGGAGGGGGGTAGAATGAAAAAAAGAGGCGCTTAAAGAGAATAACATTTAAAGAACGTACTCAAAATACCTGGGAACTCGCTACATGTCATCGCTTTAAGTCCATGACCCTAAACTGTGGTTAGACCATGACTGTGCCTGCATGCTTTGGGAGTGGGTGCTCCCAGGCCCCTCCCACAACACCTCTCTTGTGATACAAATCACCCCTGAGGAACCCATTGTCTGGGACAAATTTGAAGTATGATATTAATTTAAGATATATTTATTCATTTTTGTAAAAAAAAATTAAAAGTATAACAATATCAACACTGTCTGCTTTTTGAGAGTAATGACTCACTTCAATACACATGTACTCCTGAAACTTTAGGGAAGGTCATGTTCAATGTGGAATAAGACACAAAGCTGAAGTAATCAAGATATGGGAATGATAAGCACATAGAGTGATATCTCTTCAGACAATTGGCTTAGACAACATTCCCTCCAGCTGTCTCGCTGGTGACGAGCAAATTCTTCTTCAGATATCACCGCCACAACGACTCGGCTGATCCAAAATTTCTCTTGTCTCATTCTTCCGATGACAGACTCTGGAATAGACATTGGTTTTGTTCCAGCTGAACATTCTGCATGTTTTAGAGCAAGAAAGACACATTAGATGATGGAAAAGCAACGATGACCCAGTGAGCCGGAGTATCTCTTGTCGGATTTGTCTGGCGACAGATTCTGCAGGGGTAGACGACAGATTAGTCCAGCTGAACTCTTTATACGTTGACAGCAACATGGGTACTAGCTCATAAAAGTTCACCTTTCTACATACATAGAGACTCAATGGTACAATGCGTTTTAAAGCAGATGCGACTCCGCAGCCT
This sequence comes from Lytechinus variegatus, assembly GCF_018143015.1. Taxonomy (NCBI): domain Eukaryota; kingdom Metazoa; phylum Echinodermata; class Echinoidea; order Temnopleuroida; family Toxopneustidae; genus Lytechinus; species Lytechinus variegatus. The sequence goes on from NC_054754.1 coordinate 27,965,224, forward strand.
TAATAGCACGACCTCAAGTCCTCCACTCCTCAAATCAGGCCAGGTTCCTTACCCATAATGCATTTTTCTGAGCACTGAAGTCTTGTTAGATAGACCCATATATTTCAGTCTCTTTCTCTCTCTTATTGTTATGTGAATATATATAGCAAACTTCATCCCTTTGGTATTGGTTATTCGTTGTTTAGCCGACCATTACCTTTTTCAGTAACACATTTTTTTTTTGGCACCGGGCCCGCACTAAAATATGTTCCCACCACAAGCGTTCAGTAACTACGTAGCAGATTTGCGCTACTTTTACGATCACTCATTCAAATACTTGGGCAGATAAGGGATGACGCCGGTTGTGTGCTGATAAGAGCAGAACCTAAATAGCCCTGGCCTGGCGCGGGTTGTTTTTAATAGCCCAAGTCATTCATAAACTAAAAATTTTACGACTTAGCCCGGAGCTGGTCTGGACCAGCAAGGTACTGGAAACAGTATAAGGCACCAATCTGTGTCTTTATTAAAGATTCCACCTCTTAAAAAGTGCTTGTTAGATGGACGTTTTAAAATATGACAGAACATGGAACCAGAATTATATGCTGTAAAATCATCTGATACCTTATAATAACTTCATGGGCCTTTTCAAGGGACGTCATGTTTTTGTGTACCTTTGATAGTTCATAATTTCCCCACCAAATACTGGGTATTATACTTATTTGTATTTTTTGAAGAGTTAAGGTGATAATTTAACTAGAGAAAAACCCCTCATACCCATTTAGACTTAGAGAAATTCATAATCAAATTAGACATACTCATTCAGACTTATAGTTATTCATAATCAAATGAAACATGCCGTTGCTGTCAGAGGGCAGATTAAATGTACTTATTCCTGTTAAGTAAAAAAAATATTGTTTTAATCAAATTGATATTTTATTATATATTTCACATTATATTTAAAACATTGCAACGAGACTAGTACTTACAGAAACCACACATATTTATAACTTAATGAAAGCCACACAAATAGCAACCACGTCAGCAAATAAGAATAATTTGAGATAGTTCTTTATCAAAGGAGATGAAGCTTGATGAGATTAAATTTTCTGGCTGCCCAGAATATTCCACCATCACCAAAAAGTACTTTGTGATGTTGAATGTGTTGATGAAGTGACAAATGTTCTTGTAATAAACAAGGTAATACATAAATAACTTTCACATTTTTAATTGTCAAAACATTTGATTCCTGCAGCTCATATTCATTTGAATGTAGGATTCAGAAAAAAAGGTATTTCTAATGAATGAAAAAATGACATCCAATGATATTGTATTCATATAGTATAACAAATATAAAGTCTAGTGATTAATGAGTATATTCAAAATTAAGTAATTGCTCACAAATTGACAGATAAGAATGGTATTATAGATATAAGACAGAGTAATGAAAAAACAAATGCAGTGGCAAACTATATTAGCAAAATAAATGCTTGAGTAATAGCAGCCAAAAAGGGAAAGGGCTACATGGAAACTAATTATATTGCATAGGCTGGAAGAAAAACTTGACGTCACAAATAATCAGTAAATGAGAATCTTAGTGAGATGGTTGTCTTCGAAGCTGAAATATATATACATTCCCACACTTGGTTTTCAGTGTTGGCAATTTGTTTAAATTCTTGATTTTTATCCATACAGTTTTCATCATTATCCAATAATTGACTTAAAAGAAGAAATAGGACTTATCTAGTATAATGACGACAATTCACTTTGATATTTCCAAATTCTATTCAAGGTGACTCCATGAGTTTAGCTCAGGTGTTATTGTGGCAGCATGAAATGTGTTGAGCCTTGATTTTTATCCATACAGTTTTCATCATTATCCAATAATTGACTTAAAAGAAGAAATAGGACTTATCTAGTATAATGACGACAATTCACTTTGATATTTCCAAATTCTATTCAAGGTGACTCCATGAGTTTAGCTCAGGTGTTATTGTGGCAGCATGTAATGTGTTGAGCCTAAACAATCCTGAATTGACCCCTTGATAACAGTTGTTCTAGAAGATGGCACCGTTTTGACAGTTTTAACTTGCATTTATGTCCTGTGGTCCCATTATCAAAGGCTTTGATCTTCAAAGACTTCTTGGGAGAAGCTTTTTGAGTGTAATTAACCCACCTCAACAAAAAATTGACAGGTTTGGCTGTTGAATTCTCAAGTAAGCATTTACTAATTGCATTTGAAGATTTGAAGTGGAAAGGGCAGAGTGCTTGGAAATAAAATGTCACAATTCAGACGTCTCCTCTTGCATTTAGAAGTCAAAGTCCATCTTTACGCATGTATTGACATCATTTTGAAAACGTAATGTTTATTTTGTTTACACATGGAGTTTTTCTATTACTTTAATTGGTTACCTGGTTGGCAGGCCAATTCATGTTAAATGTGAGAAAATGTGTGATGCACTCTAAACATGTAAAAGATTTAATTTCATATGAATGGACACAGGAAAATGTCCCTCCCCTGAAAATATTCAGGGACATTCTTTTCCTCTCAAATCATTATTCAAATATTCCTTTTAAAATGACTTGGAATTTTTTTTTCTTTTCAGACTGGCATCCCTTGAAAATTATGGTTTGATTTTGTTGTTAAGGATTAAGAACAGACTTTTTTCGTAAGACTAGTACCCCCTGCTCTCCCAATTCTCTAGCTTCCAGTTTACAGGTATAAGCAAGACATTATCAGTGGGTAATGATTTACCGATCTCCTCTATAGCTAACATGTTGCCGCTCGAAGAAAGAAATACATTAATCTTCATAAACAGCTCTGTGTGTACGTCAGTAAAGATGTGAATGGGCATTTATTTCCTGAAAAACCGGTGGCAACATCCATCTTTATCCCAGTTGGTTAATTTCTGCCAGCAAGACTCTGTTTATGTTCATGTCTAAGGCATCGTTTGTCATTGTGTGATATTGGCACCTTAGTACCCCAAAATAGACCCCAACATTTCTCATTCCTACTGACCGTAAACGAGCACGCCCTCGTTGATGTGTAGCCTTCAGTCAAGTCTGAAAAATACTTGATTGTTTGAGTTTGTATTGCTTATAGATAGTCATGTTCAACTATAGAAATTTGAAAGACATATGCCAGATAGTTGTTATGTAGATATCTAGGACCACATGGGACATGTAATATAAGAAACAATTAATACATAATACCATTGAAAGTAGTTATTTTTGTACATGGTTTACTACCAAGTTATGCTCTAATGCAGTTGAGTGTTGTCACAATGCCTGGGAATCACCTATTTTCTGTAGTACAGTGGTAAATAATAATAATAATAATAACACAGTTCTTGTATAAAGCATATGATGTCATAATGTCCCTATGCGCTTTCAAAGGACTTGGATATTGTTACCCTTGCTTTAGCCCTGCAGCCTTTTACAGCGTGATGACATTTCAAGGAATATATTCCTGCCAGGTACCCATTCATCTCACCTGGGTTGAGTGCAGCACAATGTGGGTGAATTTCTTGCTGAAAGAAATTATGCCATAGCTGGGATTCGAACCCATGACCCTCTGTTTCAAAGTCAGAAGACTAATCCACTGGACCACAATGCTCCACTGAGAATGATGATGTAAATGCAAAATGATGATTATTTTGTTTTATCATTTAATTGTACATATGAGTAAAAAATGAAGTACAATTTTTTATAGTGCATACTGCATAAACTTATGTCCATTAGCACTTAAAAGAAAAGAAAAAGGAAGAATTATTGAAAGGCTAGTAATCATCACATTTAGGAATATAATAGCTGGGAACTGAATCACAAAAACAAATATTTCAAAGAAGAAAAAAAAGAAACTGAAGCAGGAAAATAAAACATTTATTACAAAATGGATATTGAACTATTGTTAATGAAACAGAGTACCAATTCTTCAGTTTTAACTCACCCATGCGTAAATTAATAATCGTCTTAGTTGTATCAATTCCATAACTTTTGCTCCGCCAGCAATCGCTCCACTCTGAATTCAACAGACTAATCAAATGACTTTCAACCCTAGATTTCACACTATACCCTACCCTAAAACCTAACCCTACATTTTACACAAGATAACGCCAAGTGCACTATTGTTGAAGAAGCTAATGTTTCATCATTATATCATATGAGAGAGGAGACTTTAAGCTCTCCGTTAGAGGTCATTGTTGATCATAATTGTGATTCATTTGTTGATCGTATTTGTGATTCTGATAAAACATAGGTATTTCACTGTCTTTTTTTTTTCTGGAAGGAAGACTGCATGAAATTAAGGATTGGAATTTAAACAGCTGTCAGACTGTTGATGGAGAAAATGAGTATCTCCTCCATGGACGTATCTTTATCTCATTATCATGTACATTTGAAGAGAGAGATATCTGTGGGATGATAATTGATGACATACATAGATATATATAAATATAGCATCTGATACTTTGCTGCCAGTGTTTCCAATTTTCCCTTTCTTGTATGACGACAATTCATTACCCACTGATAATGTCTTGCTTATACCTGAAAACTGGCAGTTAGAGAATTGGGAGAGCAGGGACTACTAGTCTTATGGAAAGGAGTCTGTTCTTAATCCTTTAAAAAAATCAAACCACAATTTTCAAGGGAATGCCAGTCTCGAAAGAAAAAAAAATTGTTTTTTTTTCCAAGTCAGGGAACATATGAAACAAACGGTCAGTAATTTTCATGGACTATTGTTATAAGCTACTAGAATCCTTGCATCTGATTGGCTCAAATCTGTTGGTGAAAATCACTGACAGGATGCTTTATTAGAATAGCACTTTGTGAAACCTCCCCTGTTTTAAACTTTCCTTTCTGGCAAACATTCTATCATGATGATGGTGCTATTGGGATGATGATGAAAACGATGCCAAAATAATTCCTTTTTTAATACCACAATTATTTTTTTTTTCCGTAAAAATAAAAGTATTGAAGAATCCAGAAATTGACCATCTTGCTTAGATGTGAAAGCACTGCACTGCATGCCTATGACATCATTATGAATCAACCAAGTAATTTAAAGACCCTCGTCAAAATAAACAACAATAAAATGGAAAAAAAATACATATACTGGAATGGGTCATACATAAGAGAAATTTACGATATATTTAAAAAAAAAGAGAACTGAATATGAAAAAAAATATATAGAAAATAAATCAAAAGATAGGAGATGTCAGAGAAGTGGAGAGAGTGGGAGAGATGAGAGTGAAAAGAATACAGATTAAATAATACATTAAAACATAATGAAGATGGTACTGAATACTCAACAAGAGCTCTGATTATGGAAGACTAGAACATTTTTATCAAAGAAATGCAGTTACATCTCCAATACAACATTGATAGTTTTTCATCTGTACATCGGAATGGGAGTAAATGACAAAACAGAAGCAGTAATCTGGTGACAGTGCTCAGTGTTGTCTGTAGCAATATCTGTTAGGGCTCCCTCATTGATCAATAAAGGAGCAGTGAAAAGAAAGTGAGTCTGAATACTGTGGGTTTGGGCCGATTCAAGTAGATTTTGGTCAATTGGATAAGATATTTTTTTTCAATGTGACATTGATTCACTCTGGGAAAAATGGTGTAGTTTT